>NC_043971.1:47506830-47564330 GCF_902148855.1 Sphaeramia orbicularis | reverse complement strand
GCATCGAGGAGACCCTGGATGCACTGTCGGGTGCCCGCTGGTTTTCCACCATTGACCTGGCCAGCGGGTACAACCAGGTCCCTGTGGCAGAAGAGGACAGACCAAAGACGGCCTTTTGTACACTGTTCGGCCTCTTTGAGTTTAACCGGATGCCCTTTGGGTTGTGTAACACACCCAGTACATTCCAGCGCCTCATGCAGCAGATGTTTGGAGACCAACAATGTCAGTCGCTCCTTCTATATCTCAACGACATAGTGGTGTTCTCCTCATCTGTCTCACAACATCTGCAGAGGCTGGAACTTGTGCTGGGGCGTCTCCAACAGGAGGGGCTGAAGGCTAAACTGGAGAAATGTTCCTTCTTTCAGCAGAGGGTGAAGTATTTGGGGCATGTAATCTCCCAAGAGGGGGTGTCTACTGACCCCTCTAAGATTGAGGTGGTGGCTGATTGGAAGCAACCTCAGCATGTCACAGAGCTGCGTTCCTTCTTAGGATTCGCTAGCTACTATCGTCGCTTTATAGAGGGTTTTGCCAAACTGGCAGCCCCTCTACATAAGCTGGTGGCTTTTATAGCTGGGACAAAGACCAAAAAGGGGTCAGGGAAGCCATTTGGTGATGCATGGACCCCCCAGTGTGAGGAGAGTTTTGAAGCCTTAAAGGCCAAGCTCGTTTCTGCCCCTGTGCTCACCTATGCGGACTTCACAAAGCCATTTGTCTTGGAGACGGATGCGAGCTACAGTGGTCTTGGGGCAGTACTGTCACAAGAGACTGACATTGGCATACGGCCTGTTGCCTATGCTAGTCGAGGGCTGCGGCCCACTGAGCGTAATATGACCAACTATAGTTCCATGAAATTGGAACTTCTTGCGCTCAAGTGGGCCATGACCAAAAAGTTTCGGGAGTACCTGCTAGAGCATAAGTGTGTTGTTTTCACAGATAACAACCCGTTGAGCTACCTTCGCTCAGCAAAGCTCGGAGCTCTAGAGCACAGGTGGGCTGCACAACTAGCTGCCTTCGACTTTGAAATAAAGTATAGATCTGGCCGCAGAAATGGCAATGCTGATGCCCTGTCCCGACAGTATTTAACATCTTCTGAGCTGGCCGCCAGTGTATTGCCAGGTACCTCAGTTCCCCTGGTCCTTCAGCAGGATGCAAGCCCATTTATTGCAGTGCAGGCTCTGGTAGCTGCTCTGCCTGGTCATTCCCTTACTGATATTGCCCATATGCAGGAGGTTGATCCCTGTTTGAAGGAGGTCTTGACCTTTTGGAGACGGCGGTCACGACCCACTGCTGTAGAACATCTGAACCTCTCCAGACCAGCAGTAGCCTTACTCCAACAGTGGGGTCGGTTGGTTGAGAGAGATGGAGTGTTGTACCGACACCTGTCATGTCCTGATGGTGGGGAAAAAGTGCTCCAGCTTCTCCTACCAGCAGTATTGAAGGAGCAGGTGCTTGAGCAGCTCCACCAAGGCCATGGCCATCAGGGAATCGAAAGGACCACCGAACTGGTACGCCAGCGATACTATTGGCCAGGGATGTCGTCTGACATAAAGCAGTGGGTTCAGCAGTGTGAACGGTGTCAGGTGGCAAAAGATTCAGGATCTGTGCCCCACAGCTTCATGGGCTACCTGCTTGCCTCAAGGCCAAATGAAGTCTTGGCTATAGACTTCACTCTGCTTGAGCCAACCCGTAGTGGGATTGAGAATGTTTTGGTGTTGACCGATGTGTTCACCAAATGGCAGGTCCAAGTGTTCACCAAGTGGCAGTCCCAACTCGTGATCAACGGGCCTGCACTGTCGCCCAGGTAATCACACACGAGTGGTTTTACAAGTTTGGGGTGCCTAGTCGCATACACTCCGATCAAGGTAGGTGTTTTGAAGGCGCCCTTATCCACCAACTTTGCAATCTGTATGGTGTTCAGAAATCCAGAACCACCGCATACCACCCTGCTGGGAATGGTCAGTGCGAGAGGTTCAACCGTACACTGCACAATCGTCTTCGGACCCTTCTATTGTCCCAAAAGCAAGATTGGGTTTCTTGTCTTCCACAGGTGCTCTTTTCCTATAACACCACACCCCACCAGAGTACCGGTGAGTCACCATTCTATTTGATGTTTGGGCGGGAGCCCAGGTTACCCATTGATTTTGTTCTTGGCCAGGTGCAGGACCCCCTTCCTGGGACTGTACAGAATTGGGTGACAGACCATTGTTCGAAGCTTAAAGTGGCCTTTGCTGGGGCTCACAGGCGACTTCTGGCAAATGCTGGCCGCCGGAAAGAACGGTATGACCTCTGTGTTCGAGAGGCTCCCTTACAGGTCGGCCAGTTTGTCTATCTTCGAGACCATGGTGTCAGAGGGCGTCATAAAATTAATGACATTTGGCAGTCAGAGTTGTGTCAGATCTTGAAGGCCCCTGTTGGGGATGGTCCAGTGTACAAAGTTGCACCTGTTGCCAACCTGCAGGCCTCCCGTAATGTCCACAGAGATATGCTTAAGGCTCAAGTTGGGGTTGCGCCTCCACCAGAGCGCCCAAGAGCAGACTCACCCTGCCCTCAAACACCACAGAGTGAATCTTCAAGCGACAGCGACTCATGGTTCTTTGTCCCGGTGGCTCCTCAGCCCCAGGACTCTGTGGCTGTTTCAGTCACTGGTGCTTTAAGAGACTTGGCCAACAATCCTGTGGAAGGTGCAGTTGTGGGATCTAGCAGAGATGGAGGTGCTGAGGCACCTCACCCAAGTACGAGCCAGCCCGCCCCACATTGCACCACTTGTGCTACTGCGGGGAGGCACTCTAACCTTAATCACCTTCCTCGTGCCGCTGGTGGGCCATCTTCTGGGTTGGTGAATATTCAAGCTGTCATCTTTAGACCATGGTGTTAGTTATTGTTTGTGCCGTCAGGACGACGACAAACAAAGGGGGGGTAGAATGTGGCATGTCGGTGCGCACCTGCTTGGTGATCAGTGGGTGGCACCGACAGAGCCTTTAAGGCATAGTGGGTAGTCCACGCAGCCACTCAGTCTCAGGTGGGTTTCAGAGGAGCAGCGTGTACAGACCAGTGGTTGTCAGGGCTTTATTGCTCCTTTGTTCTGTACCTGATCTCCAGCCAGAGCTGTTTGAGTACTTACCGTGTGGCTACCACGCACCTCCTCCTTTGTTTGCTCTCTGGCTGGTGTGCGTGCGGCTGGCTTTGGGTCGCAGTGATTCCCTCTCCGGTAGGTCACCTCGTTGTTAAGTTGATTTGAGCTGCATACCAGCGCTTACCCCAAATTATTTCCAGGTTCTAGGCTGTTGCCGGGATTTAGCCGTGGTTACCCTGTGGCGTCCCCCCTCTTCCTGCAGTCTGCACGTGCATGTGTTCTCGCCAATAGGTAAGGCGCACACACCCGAACCTGTATGGTTTCTGGTGTGGTTGATCATTAAAACCTTCATCTCCATCCAGGACCTGCAGTGTTGGCCTGGCTTATACCTGCTGCCTTGTTCGGGAAGTGTCGTTGTTTTGCCCGTCTGTAAGACTACGGGGGTCCCTACACTGCATACCATCCTCTGGACCCCAGTCGTTACAACCGTGCGTCAGGTGCGCGCGCACGCCGTTATGCTACAGCTGGCGTGCGCATGTGGAAACGACATCAGAGGTTAATTAATTCCTTCTGCTTTTTTTTTTTTTCTTTTTTTTTATAGTTGGATTTATTTTGCATGTAGGGTGAGCTCACTTGCATGCGTGTGTTATTTGTTACTTCATTGCTTTGTGTGATTTTATTGTCGTTGCTTTGCATGTTTCCTTATTTGCTTAGTTTTTTATATTTGCTGTGATTTATTTGCTTGCATTGTTAGTTGTTGTCTTGTTTGCTGTTATGCTGTTGTATTGCCTATTGAATTATTGAATTATTATTCTATATTAAGTTTATTGTGTGTGATAAATCACATCCTCTGACTTATTTTGTCTTCACCTACACGGCTATTTGGCAAATTGAGATAGGTCCCGGGGCCTTTTCCCCGGGTGGCATTGTCAAATTTTTTTTTGTGTTGATGAAAAGGAAGTTCTGCCTTCCACCCCCCCCCGCTACAATTGCACAAAGCGTTCAGTTACTTACCATGTGCAAATCTGTCTCTCAGGGTACACACTGGATGTATGTGGAGTCAGGTACAGAGCCAGGACACAAGGCTCCTACTTTTGTAAAGATGTGTGCCGGATCATAAATGAGCTTGATAGTGCAGAGAATGGAATTATTATTATTATTATTATTATTATTATTATTATTATTATTATTATTATTACCTACTGTATATTGTGACGTATACTGTCATTTTCAACATATTAGTGACGATACCTGAACGTTGATGCTGTGAAGGGACTTCTATGAACATAGTCTCTTGGTTTTATGCAGGCGCAGTGTTGAAGAAAATCTCAAATCCTTGTACAAAGTTTGCTGCAATGGATGTGGCTTTATTTTAGTTTTCCAGAGCACGGTGAGAGTATAAACACAGACAGAGTCTGTTCCAGTAGTCTGACCCCGAATCTACGTTTTCAGATGGTATTTATACAGTTACTTCAAAGCAGTGAACAGAAAACTAAAGACAAACAGAGAAATAAAGAAAAAGGGGTTGTACTCCAGGAAGGAGGCAGGGAATTCACATTCAGGGGAAAGGGGAGGGGGTTGCGCTCCAGGAAGGGGGGTGGGATTCATACCTAGGGGGAGGGAGGGTAAGTCTCTCAGACCTGGTAGAGGCATCTTAACATATCATCAAAGCATCAGTGGTCAATTCTAAACAGGTTTACTCAGCAGGGAACAACATACAAAAGGGTGTCTTCTGTGCTCCCAGACCAGGACGCATATTTTCTTCCTCAGCAGTAATAGGAATGTGTGTTCCATCTACACACACAGTTACATTTGGAAGACCAGCAAAATGAAGATTATCACTGATCTCAGTTTGCATTTGCAGCAGAATGTGTCTAACATTATTTAAAATCTAATTTAGGATTTAATTTAGACTTTAACTCTGAAATGATAATTATAAACTTTATGTCTAACATAAGTAGGAATAACTTATAACGGTGAACAAAAGGAAAAAAATTAATTCTGAATTAAAAAAAAAAAAACACTCGAAAACATGGTACAAGATGTCTTGTCATTCAAACATGTCTGACCAATGGGGAACCACCACCCACTGTGGGATGTTTGTCCTATAAGACCTGTAAGAGGTCTTTGGAGCAGCCCATGAAGGAGGCAATATGCTGCAGAAGTAAGCAGACGGTAAGAGCTTATCTAGAGGTGCTATGAGATCACAGGGGACACCTCAGAAAAACTATGCCTGCAAAATGTTTTGAAGTTTTCCTTCATCTTTCTTTAATGATGCTTAGTGCACATACAGTCAGGTCCATAATTGACCCAAATTTTGTAATTTTGCCTCTGTATATCAGTGCCTCTGTACATCAGTGAGTTTGAAATGAAGCAATCAATACCTGATTTGAGTGTGACTTTAACTGAAGAAGTTCAACTAAACTAATGCCGCGTTTCCACTACGTGGAACCAGCTCAACTCGGCTCGGCTCGACTCGGTATTCCTGGAGAGCGTTTCCATTACAAGATACTACCGACTTTACAGTACCTGGACGTCATAGTGATGCAGTGCGTTACTTCCGTGTCGTCTGTTCAGAGAGTTGCTGATAATCTCGCTCGTTGCATGTTGTCTCATCTGAATTTTTATGTCGGCCACCAAAGACTGATTCTCCTCGACCGACCATGGTGTAGTTTTGGGCTGTTATCATGTGAATTAATGTACCGCTATATTTACTGTCTTCTTCCACATCTGTTTTTTGTAAAATGGCGGGTCACAGAGAAAACTGTCTGACCAATCAGTGGTCTGCAGTGTGTACAAGTCACGTTTTAGTATCTGGTCCCCAGTCCTGGAATCTCGGCAGAGGTGATACCAAAAAAGTAGTACCGGGTACCAGATTCCAGGTCCTTTTTCATAATGGAAACACAAAAAAGATCGAGCCGAGTTGAGTTGAGTCGAGTCGAGCCAATACCACGTAGTGGAAGCGGGGCATAAGTGTTTACCTTTTATTACATCCATTTAAAAGTAGTCCCTCCATTTTCAGAGGCTCAAATGTAATTGGACAACTGATTGGCCAGCAGCTTCATGGCCCAGTGTGGCCTAGTCCTTGGTTAATCCATGTCAAATTAAAGCCTGCTACATACTCCACAGAACAGAGAAATGTGTTTGTTTTCTTGAGGTGGTAAGAACAAGAACAAAGTTAATTTTGGTCAGGACATTTCATGCTTCACGAGAAACCAAAGTGCAGAACTCCTGGCAGGTCCTCTGCTTTTCTGCATTAACCACACCCATTTAGAATTCCTGACCAATCACGCTGTAGTTTGAGGAAAAAAGTTCTGCCTGGATGGTGTGTCGAAAACAAGTTGCAAGAACTCCTAAGCCCTCGGAGCGAGAAGATAATTCTCTGTTCTTGTGGAGTATGTATGTTCAACAGATAGAAAGTCTGGAGTTGATTCAAAATGTTGAATTTGTATTTAGTAGTGCAAAGATTGTAATTCTTAAATGGTAAATGCAATATTTTTGCTAAGCCTTTTGAATTGAACCTGAAAGCCTTATACACTGGCCACAGAAATTAATCATCAAAAGAAACCAGTGAACAGCATTAAGACACACAGTCTGTGAATCCGAATCTCCTCAAGTCCACTGTCATCTCCAATGCTTTGAGTGGGTTCAGGTAAGGGTGGTTCTGAACACTCCAAAGGAGCAACTGTTCCACCTCCATCTGTAAGCAGGATCATCACCATCCTGGATTAGACCAGTGTCAGTGTTGTCGTCTGCAAAGTTCAGGAGTTTCACAGAGGGATGCCTTAAGGTGTAGTCATTTGGGTAGAGAGAGAAGAGCAGTGGAGAGAGGAAACATCCTGGGGGATGCCAGTGCTGATGGACCAGGTATTTAATGCAATATTCCCTGGCTTCACCTGTTTCTGCCTCTCAGTTGAAGCTAGTGATCCACTGACCTGTGGAGGGGGGCACTGGGATGAGGGTGGAGCGTTTGAAGCAGCGGGGGACTTCCCTCAGGGATTGGTTAGAAGATCTGGGTGAAGATGGGAGTCAACTGGTCATAACAGATATGGCAGCTTCACATAGTGTCAACACATCTGACAGCTGTTGGTCTCCCAACCCGGTCTGAGTGTGGCATTCACTCTGTACTTCGGAGGCTGGAGAACCACACCAAACTTTCCCTCCAAACTGGGCAGACAGTGTCCAGGGGGGACGGACAGGGTGAAGCGCTGTAAGACTGATGATAGGAACAGGAAGAGCTCCATCTTGGCCAAGGACTCCCCCAAGCATACTCTGATACCAGCACCGAATGGAAGGTAGCTGGGTGATGGGATCATGAGGCCGGAGCCATCGCTGTTCAGGAAACGACCTGCAGAAAACAAGACAGCAATCAAAAGAAACACAACTGACTGTTATGAACTACATAGCATGGTCAAAATTTCATTTCATTTTATCTATTTATTTAGACAGGGACAATGCACAATATACATTAACCTTAATAAGGAGAGACGTAGTGTGCCAGGTTGTAGTACTAGTGCTAATTTCCACCTGTAGTCCCTGAGTAGGCTGATGTTATCATAAAAAAAACCCCACACATTAATAAAAACTAAAACATACAAAAAGCAGTAAAAATGCATTTCTATATCTCCATCTGTAGAAAAAATTCATTCACATCCAACCATTCATTCTTATTGGTCCCACTGTAGTCTGTCACACACACTCTAAGCATGTTTAAATTACATTACAAAAGCCTCCATCTGGACAACCTAAACCATCTGTTGATCTAAACTGTAATACCTGTTGATCCACTAATCCTATCAATACATATAAATAATTGGTGTAAAATACAGTTTGTCATCTTTTCATGGTCATCAGATATGACCCATTTGGACATTCAGAGGCTCTGCAGTGAACGTGGAAACACTGTCATCTTCTAAAATGTTGATTTACTGGTAAAACCCATGGAGTTGGATCAATGACAGTGGATGGAGAAACTTGTTCTATTTCATCCCTCCTGACCACCAGAGGGTGGTGCTGAAAGCACTGAATGTATGGAGCCAATTTGGGGGCATAAGTTTGTATATGAAAAAATAAAACATGAAACTGAAAATTTAAGTTTTGATCTTGAATTTTGAAAAATATAACAATGTATTCAAATTAAAAATGAGTGTATGAAATGTTTTTTCAGGTTAAATATAATTTTCATTCCCTTTGGTAATTCTTTTGAATAAATTATTTATTTATTTTCATTTTCCACTTTCATACATATTTTAATATTTGAGGTTTGATTTTTTTCAGTTGCATGTTTTATCTTTTCAGATTCAGATCTTATTTTTTACAGTTTCAAATCTTATTTTTTCACTTTCAGATCTTTTTTTCACTTTCAAATCTTTTTTTCAGTTTCAGATCTCTTTGTTTTGCTTTCAGATCTCTTTTTTTCACTTGTTCAACTTTTGGCCCTGATGGGGTGTGGAGGGTGTGGCCTCAACTGAGAGGGGCGTGGAATCATGAGTGACAGCATGACAAAAATCTTAGGGACCGTCCCTGCTCATGTTGCCTTCAACGAGCGTAGGAACTAAAACAATTCAGAGTCGACACTTTATAAACACTATATTCACGTCACTGGTAGTGAAAAAAACTCATGTCAGTGACAAACTTACATTTAAAAAGCTGTTTTAGACAGTACTGAACACCATTTGCGGTATAAGAGAAATAAATTATGCCAGATTGTGCAGATAAACCACCACACATTAAATACATGATATTTTCGATTTCCACATAGCACAGTGAAGGCAGCTCACTTTGTGGTTAACTTCCTGCTCCAGTCACAACAGCAGGGAAATAAACAGATACTAAAATTCAGTGCTTCGACTGTCAGAAAAAGGAGTAAATCTAATATGAGGGATACTTGTAATTTCCAGAGAACAGTGGGTGGCTCCAATGAACACTGCTGTGTGTCACTGCACTGGATTGAGTTGCTATAATACGGACTGGGTTGGCATTAATGAAGTCAAACAAAATGACATTTGCCAGCATTAAACAAAATATAAATAGCAGAAGAGTGCAAATGTGTATTCATTTATGGTTCAGACCTGATGGAGAGCATTATTCAAACTAGATCTGAGGTCCGTGGAGGTGCGGCTTGGTCTCCCGGTTCACTGTGGTTTAGAGCCCCTCCAAGCCCCACAGGAGCAGGGGCTTTGAGGGCGCTAAGTGGGGCTTGGAGGTTGGAGCACAGCTTGGTTGTGAGTTCTGTAAATGAAACGAGTTCCATAATCCTTAAACGGAACTGGATCCTTAAACGTAACTGGTTCCAAATAAGCAGATCCAAGCAAGCATATCCAGAACCAACACGGAACTGGTCCCTCCGGCATCCTTTTGAGTTAAACCAGGGGTCAGCAACCCTGGTCCTAGAGAGCCACTATCCTGCATGTTTAAGATGTTTCCCTCTTCCAGCACAGCTGATGGTCATTATCAGGCTTCTGCAGAGCTTGATGATAGGCTTATCATTTGAATCAGGTGTGTTGGAAGAGGGATACATCTAAAACATGCAGGACAGTGGCTCTCTAGGACCAGGGTTGCTGACCCCTGAGTTAAATGTAGCTGGTAGCTGATGAAAAGCATGGACATTGGATGTCCGTACTGCGGTTTGGTGTACCAGGTCACAGCAGCTTAGTGCAACAGTCTGCAAGCCCAACAGAAGCCAGCGTTCGGAGCCCTGAGCAGGGTTTCTTGCAGGGCACGACGGGGTGATATGGGTGTTGGGGGTGGTGTTAATGAAGTCAAACAAAATGGGGAGCGTGAAGTTTGTTCCGTTCTTGTAATCAGTTCTGATATAAACTGCATTTCCCCAAAATGGATGATAGTAATGTTTCCAGGTTGATGTAGGGCTACCAGATGTATTACTCTTATACAGGTGTTACTCAATGTATAAACAAATAAATTAAAGTGTGATATCAGGACCCAAATGGATATACCTTTATATCAAGTTTAATTAAAATAACTGCTGGACTAGAAAATTTCAGGCTGGTTGTTACCTGGGTCAAAGAGCTCAGGGTTCGTCCACTCTTTGTTGTCATGGTGCAGAGACCACAGGTTAATGATGACTCGAGTGCCTTTCCTCACACTAAACTCTCCAATGCTGCAAGGAAGCATAAACACAGAGGGATAAAAGGGATAAATAGGCTGCGAGATGTATATGTGCTGTCTGATGTTTGACTTTTCTGTTAAGATTAAGATTTTGATTCAGGAAGAACTTTATAACCTGATGGAAAATCAGTTGCCCTTTGCAAAAGAAAAATAACTTTGCATTGAAACAAGGAACTGGTGACAGAGGGCAGCCCTGCCGGAGACCAACATGCACCTGGAACAGGTCTGACTTACTGCCGGCAATGCAAACCAGGCTCCTGCTTCGGTCATACAAGGACCGGACTGCCCTTAGCAAAGGGCCCCGGACCCCATACTCTGTCACCGGTTCTGTTCATTATTTTTATGGACAGAATTTCTAGGCGCAGCCAGGGGCCGGAGGGGGTCCGGTTTGGGGACCACAGGATTTCATCTCTGCTTTTTGCAGACGACGTTGTCCTGTTGGCCTCATCGAACCTGGACCTTCAGCGTGCCCTGGGGCGGTTTGCAGCCGAGTGTGAAGCGAGCGGGATGAGGATCAGCACCTCCAAATCCGAGGCCATGGTTCTCGACCGGAAAAAGGTGGTTTGCCCTCTCCGGGTCGGTGGGGAGTCTTTGCCCAAGTGGAGGAGTTTAAGTATCTCGGGGTCTTGTTCACGAGTGAGGGAAGGATGGAGCGTGAGATTGACAGACGGATCGGTGCAGCGTCTGCAGTGATGCAGTCACTGTACCGGTCAGTTGTGGTGAAGAAGGAGCTGAGCCGAGAGGCGAAGCTCTCGATTTACCGGTCAATCTACGTTCCTACCCTCACCTATGGTCATGAACTTTGGGTCATGACCGAAAGGACAAGATCCCGGATACAAGCGGTCGAAATGAGTTTCCTCCGCAGGGTGGCTGGGCGCACCCTTAGGGATAGGGTGAGGAGTTCAGTCACCAGGGAGGAGCTCGGAGTAGAGCCGCTGCTCCTCCGCGTCGAGAGGGGCCAGCTGAGGTGGCTCGGGCCTTTGTTTCGGATGCCTCCTGGACGCCTCCCTGGGGAGGTGTTCCGGGCATGTCCCACCGGGAGGAGACCTCGGGGAAGACCCAGGACACGTTGGAGAGACTATGTCTCTCGGCTGGCCTGGGAACGCCTCGGGGTCCCCCCAGAAGAGCTGGAGGAGGTGTCAGGGGAGAGGGAAGTCTGGGCATCCCTGGTTAGACTGTTACCCCCGCGACCTGGCCCCGGATAAGCGGTGGATAATGGATGGATGGATGGATGGATGAAACAAGGAAAAACTTTAAAATTTGTGTCACTGTACAAATATATGTAGACCTGACTGTATGTACATAGGGTGATAATTGTGTTGTGATGTTCAAAGTCACAAAACACTCAGGTTACGCTTACACATAGTATCTGGCAAAATGAAGATTTTTTTCTGCTCTTGTGCCTATTGTTTACACAACAACAATGGGCACGTGCGCGGAAAACAATGGTTTCTTAAAAACTGCAGCCAAAGTGGAGATTTCTGCAAATCTCTGTTTTCACATTTACGTGTAAACAGAGGGAAATGGAGATCTTGGACAGACATAACAGTTTTCAAGGGACATATTCTACAACTTCACATGTGATGATACAGTATAGATCGGGGGTTGGCAACCCACAGGTCTGGAGCCGCATGTGACTCTTTCATCACTTGGCTACGGCTCCCATGTGGCTTTGGGACAATGAATAATGAGTATTTAATTTAAATTAATTTTATTTTAGTGTTAGTTTTTTAAATGTAATTCTAAGATTATGGCAATCTTGTAACATCAAAATAAAATGTGTTTAACTTTTTGTTGCTCAATAAAATAATGGTAAAAGGTTTAAATCACAGTCAGTTCCATTACTGGACAAGGTTAAAGACCATATTCTGATCTCCTGCTGTACAACAGTCTAACCAAAGGGGAGGTGCTGAAACTCTTTGCCACGGGTCTGGAAGATGTCAAAACCCTCCTGGGCAGCAATGGGCTCACCTGTCCTGTGCTGGAACAGCCAGAAGTGGCTGGAAAAGCTACACTTGATGGTAGATATGACAACATACCTGAAACACAGCCCTGCGCATGGAGGTTTGGACATTAGAGCGCAAGTTGACAGTGTTGGCCAGAGAGTGACAGACAGGTACACGGTATCACTTCCCCTCTTTCACAGAGTTCAAACAAGCTCACAATATGATACATTCAGAGTTTTTGCAGTCTGCGGTAACTGCAACACAAACATCATTTTGGAAATAATTCTGTGAGTTCAGAGAGGAAACGAGTGGTGCCAGGCACAACAAACCCGGCCCCTTGCACGTATTGTATCTTATTTTGGCATCAGTCCAGTTGATGCCATCATGTCTTTGTGTGTGGTGATGTCAGCATATCAGTTGCCTCTATATATGTGCCAAGTCTGAAGTAAATTGAAACAAAAAAGATGTTTTTATCGACATTTGAAATTTCGCCCATTAAAAGTAAATGGGAGAAAAAAAAGATTTTAAAAATGCATAAAAAATGGAACTTTGATCTACTGTTCCCAAAATGTAATCAGATCTATTCTGCGTCACTGGAGATATATAAGCTAAATTTCGTATGAATTCAACCAATAATTTTGCTGCTAGATTGTTAAACAAACAAAGAAAAAAACAAACCGAACCAAAAACAATACCCCTGGCCTCCCCTTCGGGGGGCAGGGTAATAAACACATTATCCTTCCCTGTTGCTAAACTGACCATCCATCCCTACTGAATATAGCCCTATTCGGATGGGATTAGTTTTATATAGGTACATGGGGTAAAGCAATAATTGCCAGAGATTTTAGTCCTGTCCGAATGTCCGGTATTGATTACTGATGTAGCACAATGTCAGTAAAGATTACTGTGACTTTTACTTTCTGTAAAAGGGTCCAGGAAAATTACCCCAGCTAATACTAATCTTGTGCACATAGACCAGTAGTTAATATGTGTGTAGATAAACTGTCATATCCTGTGGTTTTATATAAGTGGTTTTTCACAGATTTTCAAGCATGGAGGCTCTTGAAGGAGCTCTCAGTTTTCCAGTCGGCAGGCAGACAAGTGTGTGTGAAACCTTGTGCAGTGTTGGAATTGGTGTACGACAAACATGACTCAGAAGCAATGTCATACGCACATGATCACAGGAGGGAACGGCAGTACGTGAATGGATTTACCCCTCCCACTTGTGGTAGATTTACTGATATGTCTTATCCCGTACAAATTGGCCATTAATATTACCGACGTCCTGTGGTAAAGTGGCATTACTCCATGTGCCCATGTAAAACTAACCCAGTCAAAATAGTGCTTAAGACTGCATTGGCAGGTGTAAGTCAATCCAATCTTCTGACGGAACATTCCTGACACTTTCATGAACATAAAAAAGTGGTTCAGGAGCTAAAATCACAATAACTAGGTAAAATAAATATTTCAATTTACTGTTGACTGTTAAAAATACATTTGACATTGTTCAGTAAAATAGTCCTTTTTTTACTCAAGTTGACAGCTGACTGCACGCACCAGTACATGTCATAAAAGACACATAGGAACAGACAGCATTTTTGGTTTGCATGTTCGTTTTGCTGCAGGTGGATAGAGTAAATTTGGCTTCATTTCATAATATAAATACTGTATGAGAAGGACTTAAATAGACACTGAGTATTTTAATTGAAAGTAGGGATGGGAATTGATAAGAATTTAACAATTCCGATTCCATTATCGATTTTGCTCATCGATCCAAGTCCTTATCGATTTTCATTGGACAAGGGAAAAAAAGTGTACAAACGAGTGTGTTTGCCTTAACTGTCTTTTATATTTCCATCTCTGCACAGAAAATATAACATATACAAGATGTACAAATAATAATAACAGATGATGCCGGGCCTGGTTTGGGGGGGGGGCTACAGTGAAAGTGAAACTAAAGACGCTTTACTAATTCCTCTATTGCTGCATAGTGGAACCGGTTCCACTCTGCCCATCTCCTGTTATTGTGCACCTCATTTACCTTTTCCCTTCCTTCGGAAACTTGTATTTGAGGGGGTATGACATTTGTTGTCCGCACCGGAACCGGAACTGGGCCCGGATGATGGCCTGGTGTTCACTCTGCCGCTAGATTCACAAGCGCCGCTAAGTAGCATATCAAATGAATCACATGCTGTGTGGATAAATGTTGGAGCATATTGGAGGGATTCCACCCTTTTGAAGAAATGGAAGCTTTGCAAGTGTTCCAGTGGACCTGGTGTAATCTTTTTAGACCCTTTCTGCCTCAACGCCATGTTGGCTACATTCTGACCAAAACAATGCAGCGTACACGTGATGTCATCACACCTGCACAATGAAGGCGGAATCGATAAGCAGAATAGTTAAGCAGGCAGGCAAACGATTCCGAGGAATCGAGGTACTGGAATCTGTTTCTCAAAATGAACCAGTTCTCGATTCCTGTCCCTACTTAAAAGTAACCTTCAACCCAGCATCGTTTTTTCTTTTTTTTATTAATCTTTTACTGAGTGATTTTGTCCAAGATGCATGTTTGTTTCTTTTGTATTGCATGTTTTGATTTTTAAATTACATGATTTATTGTTATGATGTATGATTGTATGATGAAAGTTTCTAAAAGATTCTACAAAATGGCGGCGCCACAGGAGGCAGTGGCTGCACCAGCTCGGAATGACACTGAAAACCCTAAAACCATCAAGCTTAGAGTCAGCCCAAGAAAGGGGTACATCCGTTGTGATATTCTGCGCCTCCAGAGAGGAAAAAGGGGATGCATCGTTATGGGCACCAGAAATCTACGGAAGGTCTTGGGTCTACTACAGAGGGACCGTGAGGCCAGACAGACACCGATATCTCCTAACACTGTGGTCCATCAAGAGAGGCTGAGATGGCGGCGGTGTATGCGGAAGCAGAAACGGGGGACCCAAGGCGGTGTTAGCACAAGGGCTAAGGCTAGTCCTTGACGCATGCTGCTTCCTTCAATTCTGGTGGCAAACATCCAATCGATGGAAAACAAACTCGATCACATAAGACTGGAATACACACCAAAACGGGAGGTGAGAAACTGCTGTGTTTTTGTGTACACTGAGACGTGGCTGAATGAAAAAACAATGGACGATGCTATTAGCCTAGCAGGGCTAACTACCCACCGGGCTGATAGGAGCAGCACGCTCAGTGGAAAAACTCGGGAAGGGGGTGTGTGCATCTATATCAATGACAGATGGCGCAAAGACTCTGTTACAACTTTTACACACTGTTCATCAGACACTGAATTTTTATCAGTTAAATGCCGGCCCTTCTATTTGCCCCGTGAGTTTTCAGTGGTGTACATTATTGCTGTCTATATTGCCCCTTATGCAGATGTTAAGTCAGCCTTGGACTCTCTCTACCATCACATAAACAGACTGCAGACTTCTCACCCAGAGGGAATATTCATTGTTCCTGGTGATTTTAGCCAAGCCAACATGAGGACAGTCCTCCCACACTTTTTCCAACATGTGAGTTTTTGCCACCAGAGGAACCAACATACTGGACCATGTGTACACAAACATCAAAGCACCATTAAAAGCAGTCCCTCACCCTCACCTTGGTTCGTCAGACCATATCTCCATTATGCTAACTCCGACATACAGACCTTTGCTCACCAGAAACAAACCCTCCATAAAACAAGTGAGGGTATGGTCGGAGGGAGCACTGACAGCACTGCAGGGATGTTTTGAATGCACTGACTGGTCAGTATTCAGAGAGGCTGCCACCATAGACCAGGCCACAGACATTGAGGAATATGCTGAGGCTGTATTTGCCTATATCTGTAAATGTCTGGAGGACGTCACTTTTATAAGAAACATCACAGTAAGGGCAAATGAGAAGCCGTGGATGACATCTGAGGTCCATGCTCGGCTGAAGGAAAGAGACTCCTGTTCTAGGTCTGGTGACACCGATGCCCTAAGAACGGCCAGAGCCAGGCTGAATAAGGCCATTAGACTAGCTAAAAGGGCCCATGGACAAAAGATTCAGGAACAATTCCAGGATCATAGGGATTCCAGGAGACTGTGGCAGGGAATAAAATTTTTCACAGACAACAAGACCACTTCTGCAACCTGTGATGACAAGACTGATTTCCTGAATGAACTTAATAAGCACTTTGGATGCTTTGAAGCACTGAACCAAACCCCAGCAGCCAAGGCCGTCCCAGTCCAGGAAGAGGTGGCTCTGACCATTTACCTTGCGGATGTCTGTCGGACCCTGAAAAAAATAAACATATGGAGGGCTGCAGGTCCAGACCACACCAGACCAGGGCGCTGATGGCACTGTGATCAGATAGTTGCCAGAGAACAAACAATTACAAACAGCTACGAAAGTATTTGCAAAGTTTTAATAATCAACAGCCGATAACATAGTGGTGTATTAAATGATACCGTTTCTACAGATTTAGAAAAAAAGCTGCGAATAAGAAAATGAAGCCTAAGAGGAAAACATCTACACAAAGAGAATGCCAAACAACTGACTCGGCATCTGAGGAGGAAAACGTGGAAGGACTCAGTCAAATTTTGAGAGAAATCAAAGAATTCCACCAGGAAACTGCTCGAAATTTTGACGTGGTGAAGAAGGACATAAGTGAGATTAAGAAAAAAAATCAAAGAGCTGGATAAAAGGATGAATGAAGTGGAGTCGAGGATCACAGTAAATGAAGACCAGGAAGTCACATTGTCAAAGGTACTGATTCATAGCCTTCATATTCAAAAGGATTTGGTGGAAAGATGTGAGGACTTTGAGGAACGATCGAGAAGGAAGGATTTGAGAATTTATGCAGTGCCTGAAAAGTCCAAGGGAAGCGACATGATCGGGTTTGTGGAAAAGGCCTTACGAGACACACTGAAAATTGAGGGGGTCATACCGATTGAAAGTGCACACCGTTCTGGACAGCTGATCCAGCGCAACAGCAACAAACCCAGATCTATTGTAGTTCGTTTCCAAAGTTATAAAGTGAGACAGATGGTGCTTAGGGCCACTGGGGAGAAAAAGGAGATTCGGCTGGAGAACAACACCTGGATTTATTTTGATGAAGATTTCACCTCCAAAGTGTTTCAGGAGAGGGCAAAATACAGGGATGTCCGAAAGCAGCTGAAGGAGAGAGGGATAGAAGCACGTGTGCTTTTTCCTACAAGGCTGAAGATAACAGAGGCAGGAGGAAAGGTGAGGATGTTTCGGGATCCCTGGCACGCAGCAGAGGGGCTGTGCGACCATGGCGTTACCATAGAGACGACGCCCAGAGAGTCCGACCTGGAGTCCATGCTGAAGGCTGCGGGTGGGAGACAGTGCGCAGGAGGGGCACGAACCCGGCAAAGGAGATGATGTCTGGAGTAAAGGCACTGCTGAGCGTTCTGAAAAAGTATGAAAAGGATGAAGGAGAAGAAAACGGTGAAGAGTAGGTGAAGCTTGAAGACTTTAAGACACTGGGGTAATTTAAAGCCAAATAACTTCATCACCTCAAACTTTTTTGAGGTTTGATTACACTGATTACAAACTTCATGATTTTGAACTTGAGGTAGATCCTGAACACCATGTGTTTAATTCCATATGTGATACATGTGAATACTATACTGAGGATCAATTGAATAACAGTGTTGATTTGGGTCATACATTTTCGTTAATACATTTTAATTGTAGAAGTCTCTATACAAATTTCAGTCAGATCAAGGATTTTGTACATACAGTGAAAAGAAAGTTTAAAGTCATAGCGCTGTCAGAAACATGGTTGAAACAAGAGAAAGGTATTGATTTTCATATGGATGGTTATGATTTGTATTATGTCAACCGAACCAATAAGAGAGGAGGGGGAGTGGCCTTATTTTGTGACAGTAACATAAAATGTAGGCCAGTTGAAAATATGACTATTGCAATCGTCAATCTAATGGAATGTATAACTGTGGAATTTGACATTAAGAGGAGGCATAATATTGTTGTTTCATGCATATACAGATCTCCAGGGTCAGACACTGAACTATTTAAGGACAAAGTGGAAGAACTGATGAATAAATTAGGTGAAAATAAAACCTATATTCTCTGTGGATACCATAATATAAATCTATTAAAAGTATCTACACATAGCATAACATCTGATTTTTTGGACACATTATACAGTAGGGGTTTATACGCAGTGATAATCAAGCCTAGTAGGATTACCTCAACTGCAGCCACATTGATTGATAATATATACATAAATGTATTGGACAACAAAGTCACAAGTGGGCTAATTATAAATGATATAACTGACTATTTACCTATATTTGTGGCATATGGCTGCCATATGGAGATAAAGAATGAGGAGAAAGTTTATAAGCAAGTAAGAGTGAGAACTGATGAAACAATAGATCAGTTTCAGAATGATCTCCTCAAGGAAGAATGGACTGGGGTGTATGTTGGAAATGTCAATGATGCATATGAGGTTTTTCTGAACAAGTACTTGACACTGTATGATAAGAACTGTCCAAAAATACAATATAAGCAAAAAAAAATTATCATGAGAAAAAGCCCTGGATAACGAAGGGTTTACGGAAGGCATGTAAAAAGAAAAACAATTTATATAGAGATTTTATGAAATTTAGAACACAGACAGCAGAAAAGAAATATAAGGTATATAAAAATAAATTGACAACCATTCTGAGACAAGCAAAAAAGGATTATCATAGTAAAATGTTAGAGGGCAACAAAAGTAATATAAAAGAAATGTGGAAAATTTTAAACACAGTAATAGGAATTAAACTTGCATCTACAAGTCTGCCTAAGCATTACACCAATGGCAAGGATGTTATAGAGAATATGAATGAAGTAGCCAATGAAATTAATTCTTTTTTTGTAAATATTGGACCCAATCTTGCAAACACAATAGAGAAACAGGATGAACAAATAACAACTGGTTGGAATGGAGGAAATAAAGTAACTCAGTCCATGTTTCTTAATGAGGTGAGTGAAGATGATATAAGATCTATGGTCACAAAATGTAAAAACAAGACTTCTACAGACAGTGATGGAATTGACATGATTATCGTAAAAAAGACTATTGATTGTATAACAAAGCCTTTAAACCATATTTTTAATCTGTCCTTTTGCAAAGGAGTTTTTCCAGACAGAATGAAGATGGCAAAGGTCATTCCACTGTTTAAAGCAGGAGACAAACAGAACCTGACTAATTACAGACCAGTATCTTTGCTGTCACAATTTTCAAAAATACTCGAAAAATTATTTGTGCAAAAATTTGATTCTTTTATTGAGAAAAATAATTTGTTAAATGACAGTCAGTATGGCTTTCAAGGTAGTCGTTCCACAGCTCTGGCATTAATGAACATAATAGAAGAAATCACAAATGCAATAGATAATAAGAAATATACAACAGGAGTATTTATTGATTTAAAGAAAGCATTTGATATGTTAGATCACAACATTTTAATTTCAAAATTATTTTCATATGGTATAAGAGGAGTTGTTTTAGATTGGTTAACAAGTTATTTACACAATAGACAACAGTATGTACAGTTTGCTGGGAAAGTGTCTAATTGTTTAAAAATTGAATGTGGAGTTCCACAAGGCTCTGTTTTGGGGCCAAAATTATTTATTTTATATAGTAACGATATATGTGATGTATCAAAAATAATGCAGTTTATTTTGTTCGCGGATGATACAAGCTTTCTTTGTTCAGGAGATGATTTAAAAACGTTAGTACAGAAAATAGAGAATGAGATGGTTCAACTCAAAAAATGGTTTGATATAAACAAATTATCTGTGAACTGGAATAAAACTAAGTTTATGGTGTTCACAAATAGAAAAAAGGAAGAACATGTTTCAGTAAGTATATTAATGGGGTTAAGATTGAGAAGGTTTCAGAAATTTGTTTTCTGGGTGTAATAGTGGGCGATAAATTAACATGGAAGCCACATATTGCTTATGTTAAAAAAAAGGTGTCTAAAAATATTTCTGTATTGAGTAAAGCAAAATATGTGCTGGATTATAAAGCAATGAGAATTTTATATTGTTCACTTATTCTGCCGTATTTGAGTTATTGTATTGAAGTATGGGGCAACACATATATGAGTAACACAGAACCATTGTTTTTATTACAGAAGAGAGCAATAAGAATCATGTATAATGTTAATTTCAGGTAACATACAAATGAGTTGTTTATTAAATCAGGATTGTTTAAGTTTAAAGAGTTGGTTTAATTAAGGACATTGCTGATTGTGTTTAGAACGAGAAACAGACTTTTGCCTGCAAACTTGCAGAGATTATTTGTTTTAGTGTCACAGGATGAAGAACATAGAAGGAGGTTTAATTTTAAACAGCAAAGGGTGCGGACTAACGTGAAGAAAATGTAACATCTCTGTCTTTTTGTCTGCTGTTTCTCTTTCTTTCTCTTTTTTTCCTCGGTCTCACTCTCAGCCACACCTCCTCATTGCTCTTTCTGTCACACCTCCTCATCAGTTGATTCCCCTCACCTGTGAGCACACCTGGCTCATTAGGTAGAGGGTTTATATTCACCTCTCTCTCCTTTGTTCTCTGCCAGATTGTCTTCTACTCGTGAGAAACTTTCCAGCGTTGTACCTGCCTGATTCCTTGTGTCTGATCTTGTTCGTCCCTGACCTGCTCTGCTGCCCGTCGTCTGATCCCCGTCTGACCCGTCTGCCTGGTTCTGCCTTTTTGTCCGTTTCCCTGGTGCTCGACCTGCCCTTTGTCCCTGACCACGTCTCTTTGCCTGCCGCCTGGTACCGACCTGTTTCCGCCTCAGACCCTGCCTTCTGTCTCAGCCCCACTGGACTCTACGGACCCCCGGTTACTGGACTATCTGCCTGTCCCCGACGCCCCCCCTTGCCTTACCCCTGTCGGATTACTCTGAGTTTGTGACTGTGTTAAAAACTGTAACTGTTGTATTGAACTCCTGTTGCTACTACATAGCTTCAGTAAAGGTTTACAAACTCATACCTTTGTGTCGGTCTGCTTCTGGGTTCCGGTTGTACCCGTTACAGTACAATCTGGCCAGAAATGGACCCAGCGGACCGAACCTCGGAGGGGGCTCGCTTGGACCGTGTGGAGCAGGGAGTAGCGGCTATCGCTGCGCAGGTCCAGCAGCTGGCGGCCCTCATCACACAGCAGACTTCTCCCGCACCCGATCCAGCTCCTCCGGCTCCGTTTCTGGGTTCCTCATCAGATTCCACGCCGGAGCCCCGGGTAGGGGAACCAGAACGTTACGCTGGGGATCCAGAAGGCTGTAATCCGTTCCTCACGAACTGCTCCATCCTGTTCGCTCTGCAGCCACGCACGTTTGCGACTGAGGCAGCCAAGGTCGCTTTCGCCATAAACCATCTCACCGGCAGAGCTCGGCTGTGGGGAACGGCTGAATGGGAGAAAAGTACCCCCGCCTGCTCTTCATTCCAGGCTTTCTCTGAGGAGCTGCGAAAAGTTTTCGGACTGGTGACTTCGGGTCCTGATGCCACGGGTGGACTAATGAGCGTCAATCAGGTAATCGGTCTGTGTCTGATTACGCTATAGACTTCCGCACCCGAGCTAGACTCAGTACATGGAACTCAGGTGCACAGTGTGATGCTTATCTGAGCGGATTAGCCCCTTACATCAAGCATCAGCTGATTTCTTTCGATCTTCCCTCATCTCTGGATGGTTTAATTGAATTAACAACACGATTGGATCGACGCATACAGCTGTGGAGGCAGGAGTCACGTCGGGGTGGAGGACGCCAAACTTCACTTCGAGCTCCGGGGTTCCCGCCTCCTCCCGATCCACAGACTGAGACTCTTGCTGAGGGAGGGGTGGAGCCGATGCAGGTGGGACGGACCAGTTTGTCAGCGGAGGAGAAGGAACGACGGCGCCGTGAGAATCTGTGTTTGTACTGTGGTCAAGCTGGACACTTTGTTTCTAAGTGTCCAGTAAAAGGGAGGGCTCAGCAGGGAAAAGGGGCATCCTGTTGAGCCGGTTTAAGACATCCGCCCCAACCACCAGGCCGTTGTTCCATGTGCAGCTCCAGATGGCTTCAGAACCGTTCACCCTCGCTGCTTTCATTGACTCTGGGGCGGATACTAATCTGATGGACGAGGGTCTGGTCGAACAGCTGGAGTTGGAGCTAGAAGCACTTCCCCGTCCAGTTCCAGCCAGTGCTTTAGACGGACACCTTCTAGGTACGGTTACTCATCAGACAAAGCCTATCACAATGTTAATAGCTGGAAATCACCTTGAGACCATCCAGTTCCACATACTGAAATCACCTGACCTACCGTTAATCCTTGGTTTTCCTTGGCTTCGGCGTCATAACCCACACATTGACTGGTCCACGGGGTCCATTTTGGAATGGAGCCCTGCATGTAAGTCCATCTGTCTCCAACAGATCCATGGTCCAAAACCCCCAGTTAGTTCCTGTTCTGCCATAGACCTGTCCCATGTTCCGTCTGTATATCATGATTTTAGGGAGGTGTTCAGTAAATCCCGGGCCATGTCTCTGCCGCCGCACCGTCCTTACGACTGTGCCATAGACCTTTTGCCAGGCACTACTCCCCCTAAGGGCCGTCTCTATTCCCTGTCCGCTCCTGAGAGAGAGGCCATGGAGACTTATATTAATGAGGCTTTGGCTGCTGGTATTATCCGGCCATCATCATCCCCCGCTGGAGCTGGATTCTTCTTTGTGGATAAGAAGGACAAGACTCTCCGCCCCTGTATAGATTACCGGGGCTTAAATGACATCACTGTTAAGAACCGTTACCCTCTCCCTCTCATTTCCTCTGCATTTGAGCTGTTGCAGGGGGCCACCATCTTTACTAAATTGGACCTCCGGAACGCCTACCATCTGGTACGGATCCGTGAGGGAGATGAGTGGAAGACGGCATTTAACACCCCCACTGGCCATTACGAGTATCTTGTGATGCCTTTTGGTCTCACCAATGCTCCAGCTGTGTTTCAGGCACTAATCAATGATGTTCTGAGAGACATGCTGAATAAGTTCGTGTTCGTGTATCTTGATGATATTCTGATTTTTTCTCATTCTGAGCAGGAGCACGTACATCATGTCCAGGCGGTTCTGCGGCGCCTCCTGGAGAATTCCCTGTATGTGAAAGCGGAAAAGTGTGATTTTCACGCCTCCTCAGTGTCCTTCCTGGGTTACATCGTGGGACGGGACCGGATGGAGATGGATCCAGCGAAGGTTTCGGCTGTCACCTCCTGGCCAGTGCCCAAGTCCCGTAAGCAGCTGCAGAGGTTCCTGGGGTTCGCCAACTTCTATAGGAGGTTTATACGTGGTTACAGTACCGTGGCTGCCCCTCTCACTGCCCTCACCTCCTCCAAGGTTCCTTTCAGATGGACTACAGAGGCTGATGAGGCTTTCAGACATCTGAAGGACCGCTTCAGTTCAGCACCCATTTTGCGTGTTCCAGATCCAGAGAGACAGTTTGTAGTGGAGGTGGATGCCTCTGATGTGGGGGTGGGAGCAGTTCTCTCTCAAAGAACTGCAGATGACCTGAAAATGCATCCCTGTGCTTTTTTTTCCAGGCGGCTGTCCCCAGCAGAGAGAAATTATGATATTGGCAATCGTGAACTGTTGGCGGTGAAACTGGCGCTGGAGGAGTGGCAGCATTGGCTGGAGGGGACCAAGGAGCCATTTCTGGTTTGGACTGATCACAAGAATCTTGAATACATCCGTACAGCTAAAAGGCTCAACTCCCGTCAAGCACGTTGGTCCTTGTTTTTTCACCCGCTTTAATTTCTCCCTCTCTTATCGGCCAGGCTCCCGTAACATCAAACCGGATGCCCTGTCACGGCAATTTATGGTCGGGGAGGGAAGCAATGATCAGCCAGACCCCATCCTCCCAGTCTCCTACCGCATGGCAGTCCTCACCTGGGATGTGGAGGAACGAGTAAGAGCCGCCCTGGAGGATCAGCCGGGTCCCAGCACCTGCCCCCAGAACCGCCTGTTCGTCCCTCAGGAGTTAAGGTCAGAGGTTTTGCAATGGATTCATGGTTCAAAACTCACCTGTCACCCTGGTGTTCAGCGCACCCTGGAGGTATTGCAGCGGCGGTTCTGGTGGCCGTCCCTAGTGGAGGACACTACAGGGTTTGTCAACGCATGTCCGGTCTGCAATCAACACAAGACTCCTCGTCGCTCCCCGGCCGGTCTCCTTCAGCCACTGCCTATACCCCACCGACCCTGGTCACATATTTCCTTAGACTTCGTCACTGGGTTACCTCCTTCTGAGGGGAATACAGTCATATTGACAGTAATTGACCGTTTTAGTAAAATGGCACATTTTATTCCCCTGCCCAAGCTCCCCTCAGCCAAGGAGACCGCTGAGGCGGTTCTCTTTAATGTGTTCCGTTTTCACGGCATCCCAGTGGATGTTGTGTCAGATCGGGGCCCCCAGTTTACCTCTGTCTTCTGGCAGGAATTCTGTCGGCTACTCGGTGCCTCGTCCAGTTTGTCATCAGGGTTTCACCCACAGTCCAATGGTCAGACGGAGAGGATGAACCAGGAGATGGAGACTACTCTCCGCTGTATGGCATCTAAACATCCTGCTACCTGGGTCAAACAGCTGCTGTGGGTGGAGTATGCCCACAATACCCTCTCCAGCTCTGCCACAGGACTCACCCCGTTCCAGTGTGTTCACAGTTTTCAGCCTCCGCTTTTTCCTGCAGCGGAGGTGGAATCATCCTGTCCGTCAGCAGAGGCTTTTATCCGCCGCTGCCGTCAGACATGGGCCGAAGCCAGAGCCGCACTGAAGCGAGCTGCTGATAGGTATTCAACCATCGCCAATCGCCGTCGCTCACGGGCCCCCCAGTATCAGGAAGGACAGAAGGTCTGGCTGTCCACCCGGGACCTACCCCTAAGAACTGAATCTAAAAAATTGACCCCGAAATTCATAGGTCCTTTCCCCATCGAGAGGGTGGTCAATCCAGTGGCCGTCAGACTGAAGCTTCCTCGCACTATGCGCATTCACCCCACTTTCCATGTTTCCAAGGTGAAACCTGTTCATGTGAGTCCCCTGATGCCCGCCTCTCAACCCCCCCCTCCCCCCCGGATGATTGATGGCCTCCAGCCTTTACTGTGCGCAGATTGTTGCGCTCTCGTCGCTGGGGCAGGGGGCTCCAGTACCTGGTTGACTGGGAGGGTTACGGCCCTGAAGAAAGGTCTTGGGTTCCAGCTCGTCAGATCCTAGATGGTCAGCTCATCAGTGATTTTCATCGTCTGCACCCTGATCAGCCATCTAGTAACCGACACCACGCCGCTGACAATGGTGTGGTTTCCCCTCCTTCCCACGCTCCTGAATCGCCGGTGGAGGAGGAGGGGTCGAGGTCAGAAGAGGAGGTCCTTTCTGAAGAGTATTGACTCTCCGCCACACTCCTCCACCCACTCAGCTTTGTTTTGGGACGTCAGGGGCCATCCCTTGAGGGGGGGGTTCTGTAACATCTCTGTCTTTTTGTCTGCTGTTTCTCTTTCTTTCTCTTTTTTTCCTCGGTCTCACTCTCAGCCACACCTCCTCATTGCTCTTTCTGTCACACCTCCTCATCAGTTGATTCCCCTCACCTGTGAGCACACCTGGCTCATTAGGTAGAGGGTTTATATTCACCTCTCTCTCCTTTGTTCTCTGCCAGATTGTCTTCTACTCGTGAGAAACTTTCCAGCGTTGTACCTGCCTGATTCCTTGTGTCTGATCTTGTTCGTCCCTGACCTGCTCTGCTGCCCGTCGTCTGATCCCCGTCTGACCCGTCTGCCTGGTTCTGCCTTTTTTGTCCGTTTCCCTGGTGCTCGACCTGCCCTTTGTCCCTGACCACGTCTCTTCGCCTGCCGCCTGGTACCGACCTGTTTCCGCCTCAGACCCTGCCTTCTGTCTCAGCCCCACTGGACTCTACGGACCCCCGGTTACTGGACTATCTGCCTGTCCCCGACGCCCCCCCTTGCCTTACCCCTGTCGGATTACTCTGAGTTTGTGACTGTGTTAAAAACTGTAACTGTTGTATTGAACTCCTGTTGCTACTACATAGCTTCAGTAAAGGTTTACAAACTCATACCTTTGTGTCGGTCTGCTTCTGGGTTCCGGTTGTACCCGTTACAGAAAATGTGTATTTCTTTTGTGGGTGTCAGGATGTGGAATTCTTTGGCAGTGGAAGAGAAGAGCTGTGCAAATATTTTTCAGTTTAAGAGGTTGTATAGGAAAAGAATAGAGAAGCTTTATAAAAGCATGTAATGACAATTCAATTTATGGATGTTGGATTTATTTTATTTGCATTGACTATCAGGTAAACCATTTACTGTAATAACTGTAATGGCAACGTATCTGATGTAAGCAGATGTTTCAAGAAAGGGGCAGGTATTATAAGTTTTCTTCATCCTGCTCCTTTCCAATCATTTAGATTGGAATGAATAAATGAAAAAAAAAAAAAAAAAAAAAAAAAAAAAATATATATATATATATATATATATATATATATATATATATATATATATATACACCCAGCTGGGTGCTTAAGGGGTGTGCAGAACAACTGGCGCAGGTCCTGAATGACATTTTTGATATCTCTCTGGGTCAAGCAGTGGTGCCAGTGTGCTTCAAAACAGCAGCTATCTTCCCCGTACCCAAAAGTCCCTCTGTCACCAGTCTTAATGATTACCGCCCTGTAGCCCCCACCTCCATTATCATGAAATGCTTTGAAAGGTTAATAAAAGAACACATCACCTCCATCCAACCCCCACATCTGACACCTTTTAGTTTGCATACCATCCAAACCACTCTACTGAGGACGCTTTATCCACTGCTCTCCACCTGACTATGGAACATCTGGAGAACAGGAACGCATGGGTCCGGATGCTGCTGGTTGATTTCAGCTCTGCATTTAATACCATAATCCCACAGCATCTCATTAACAAACTGGGCCCACTGGGACTCAGCACCCCCCTGAGAAACTGGATTTTAGATTTCCTGACAAACAGGCCTCAGTTTGTGTGTGTGGGGGGGGAACCAGTCAGATACCATCACTTTAAGCACAGGCTCCCCACAGGAGTGTGTGCTGAGTCCCCTCCTCTTTACCTACATGACCTATGACTGTTGTGCAAAAACCAGCAGTAATCCCATCATAAAATATGCAGACGACACAACAGTGGTGGGGCTCATCCAGAACGAGGACGACTCACACTACAGAGAGGAGACTTCACTGATTGGTGTAACAAAAACAGCCTGATCCTGAACGTGGAGAAAACAAAGGAGATGGTGTTCAACTTCAGGAGAAAACACCCCCCCACACACACCCATTTACATCAGAGACTCTGCTGTGGAGATTGTGGAAACATCCAAATTCCTGGGGGTTCATGTCTCTGCCAATCTAACCTGGTCCCTGCACATAAACTTTGTGGTTCAAAAGGCCAACCAGCGCCTGCACTTCCTCCGCTGGTTAAAGAGAGCCCATCTGAGCCCAGCTGTCCTCACCTCCTTCTACAGAGGAACCATAGAGTCTATTCTCTCCAGCAGCATTTCCCTATGGTATGAGAGCAGCAGCCTCATGGACAGGAAGGCACAGGCGAGGGTGGTGAGGCTGCACAGAAAATCATTGGGTCCACACTGCCAGCCATGGGTGAGCTGGCAGAACAGTGCTGTCTGTCCGGGGTGAGGGGGATTGTCAGAGACACCTCCCACCCCTTCAACAAACTGTTTTCCCTCCTGCCCTCAGGAAAACGTTTTCGGAGCCTGAAGTGCAAAACTGCCAGTTTTTTAAAAAGTTTTTATTCAAGAGCAATAAGACTGCTAAACAAAAGTTGAAGGGTGAAGTGAAATAATGGAATGTACAATGATAGGTGTAATAGTGACCCCTTCATCATGCAATATTTCTTTTTTATCTTTATTAACTATTTATATATTTATTTATTTTAGTACAGTTTTTAATATTTTGTCATATATATGGGTTGTTTTTAGTTGTTTTTGAGATTCTTTTTCGTGCTGTGCATTTTGCTATTTCATTCTTTAACAGCATCTGGAATGTTTTTATTGAATGACAATTAATAAATCTGAATCTGAATTATGGACTTTAATATTGTGAGTGTGAAGTGGGCATTGCATGTTGTGTTGCCTTGTAATTTTACATGGACCTTTTATGGTGATTGAACTGTCAGGGATGGTGCATGGACTGGCTCACCTGCAACGCATCCATCTTAATGAACTGACAATCAGTGAGTGGGTGAATCACAAACCCTTTAAAAAGCCCAAGGCGCCTGCTCCAGGGAGGTTTTTCTTTTTTTTGCTTCCCCTTGGTTGGAGAAAGATGAAGCAGGAGTTTTTTATTTCGGATGCATGGAACGAGGAAAATGCAGGCTGACGGAGGAAGCTACAGCAATTGAAGATGCTTTTGTGACTGATATGCCTGTCACAGATAAGTTAAAGGAATGTCGGCATTAAACCGGACGGATGTGAAGCGTTTCCTTTGTTTTATGATCAGTCACTAAAGACACTTTGTACCACAGCTTCTCCTCATAGATAGAGGCAGAAGATGCTGGAGTGAGAGGAAGATGCATTCAAGGCTGTCGGTGACTGTGGGAAAACCGTGTGATTGGCTTACTGGACTCGTGCCGGACTTCTACGGCTCTACACTGGCTTTTGATGGTTGGATGAACCCCCGACTGCAGAGCACACTATTTTATCTTATGTTAGTTTTCTCTTAAACTGTAAATTTGGTTTTAAGTGTTTTTAGTTTAGGGCCATTACTTTTTACCTCACTGCAAGAGCCACGGTTTAACTTTTATAACTGGAAAGGGAATAAAACTCTTTCTTTTTAACTTTTGGTTTCTGTTTATGTTGTGCTGTTTGTATTGTGCTGGCCCGGGATCCTTTTTTTGAACCTACTGGGAACAAAAAAATAAATAAATAAATAAAATAAAATAATAATAATACATTTTATTTATAAGCGCCTTTCAAGATACCCAAGGACACTGTACAACAAGACACAACAGATAATCCATAAAATACACAGAAATAAACAGATAAAAGAATAATTACTACATATAGAAATGAAGATGTAAAATGGAGAGTAGAAGTTATGGGGGGTAGGCTATTCTAAAAAGGTGAGTTTTGAGTCTGGATTTGAATGTGGGGAGAGAATCACAGTTATGGATGGATGGAGGGAGGGAGTTCCAGAGCTGAGGAGCAGAGCGGCTGAAGGCTCGGCCTCCTTTGGTGCTGAGGTGGACAGGGGGCACAGTGAGGTGGATAGAGGAGGAGGACCTGAGGGAACGGGCTGGAGTGGTGACATGAAGGAGGTCTGACAGGCACTGAGGAGGGAGATTGTGGATGGATTTAAATGTGTGTAGGAGGAGTTTGAATTCAGTTCTCTGTTTGACTGGGAGCCAGTGTTGTTCCTGGAGGATGGGGGTGATATGGTGGTAGGAGGGGGTTTTGGTGATGATAAGGGCGGCAGAGTTATGGACCAGTTGCAGCTTATGGAGGGACTTTTGGGGGAGACCAAATAGGAGGGAGTTACAGTAGTCAAGGTGGGAGGTTACGAGACTGTGTACAAGAATAGAGGTGGTATGGGGGGTGAGGGAGGGGCGGAGATGGTTGATGTTGCACAGGTGAAAATATGCAGACCAGGTGACGTTATTGATGTGGGATTTGAAAGATAGTAGGCCATCGAGGATGACACCCAGACTCTTAACCTGAGGGGAGGGGGAGACTGAGGTGCTGTCGATAGTGAGGGAAAATGTGTTGGTTTGGAAAGAGTGGATTTTGTGCCAATGAGGAGCATTTCTATTTTGTCACTATTGAGTCTTAAGAAGTTGAAGGGTGAACCAGAATTTAATTTCAGAGAGGCAGGAGGTGAGGGAGGAGGGCGGGAGTGTGGAGCAAGGTTTGGTGGTGAGGTAGAGCTGGGTGTCATCCGCAAAGCAGGGGAATTGGATGTTAAATTTTTCTTAAGATATTGCTAAGGGGGAGGAGGTAAATGATGAAAAGAAGGGGTCCCAGGACGGAGCCCTGGGGCACACCTGAGGTAACTGGGGAGGGATCTGACCTGAAAGTTTTGAGCTGAACGAACTGAATGAATCAATTCTTAATTTGTAACTGTAACAGTACCGTGAGCACAAAGTAGACCTCCTGGTACACTTTAGTCTACCTCTCTGTATTCTGTCATCAGCCACTGTGTTAGTTTGTGTGTAGCCATTTATCTCACCATCAGAAATAATAAAAATGCAATGTTGCTGTTGCCAGGTTTTAAAAATGGTGGGTTTGATTCTTGTGGAGTTGCTCTAATCACAGAACACTCAGAAAAATTTGCTTTTAAACTTTATAACTAATTCTGTACATGAAAACAACATAAAACTTGTCATAATGTTTAGCGTTTGGTTGCTGACATTGAAAACACTTATATGCATATTGGATTGAAGCTAATGCTCATCAATTTCAGTATTGCTCCTAGTCTAAAACAAATCACTGCACTGAATATCACTTCCATTGACAGCTTTCTGTATTGTGTCTTTTGGTCCATTTAGATTGTTAATGTAGACTGAAAATTTAAAATGTTATGATTAAAAATTTTCATGTTTAACTGACTTCTTGTAGGATCCTAAGTCAACCGTAAGGTTAAAAACCAAATTAAACTGAAGAAAATTAAGCTAAAAACTAAAGGAGGAGTAACTCCTCCAGAGTGTTTCTTTTGGGTCACTTTAGCAGTCCCCAAGCCTCCAATAATGTTGGAGGGTCAGAATTGGGACATTAAATAAAAACAAGAATTGACAAAATATAGTTTATTTGTAGACATATTCATGGTGTTTTTATACTCAATGCTTGTCTCTCCCACAATATTATTCCTCTCTCTTACATCAATCATTACAATTATGCGCATGTTTACAATTATGCTAATTAGCTGATGACACCCTATTGTAACTTCTACTGACTTTAAGGACAGACAATAGATATTACTGAGGAGTTGGAAAGACTGACCTTGTGTCACTCAGAGCCACATGTGGGATGAGCAGAGGGGCCACAGGTCGGATTCGGAGCACCTCCCTGATAGTGGCCTCCAGGTAGGGCAGGTTTCCTCTGTCACTGAGCTGAGGCGACCGTTCAGAACCCACCTTACTGTCCAGTTCCTCCTGGATTTGCCTCTGTGTCTGAATTCACACATATCAAACATATCAACAGTAAAATGTCATTGTGAACTGAGCCCTTAACTGATGTGAGTGTTGGGGTTTTATTAACAGGCAGTGGCAGAATGTATTAAGCTTATTATATGTACATTAAAAATTATTCTTACATTATAGACACAACCTCCCTCTCTCATTCCTACAAACACCTTTTGTAGAAGATTGGCTTTTTCATATTGGTTCATATCCACACACCTCTGTCATATCCCGATTACTCTATACAAAGATGGTAAAAGGGTCAGTTTTAGGGTGCCAGTAATTATCTGACATAACCTGTTTAGCTCTGGGTCTATTTTACAAGCATGGCACTACCTTGAGTGCGAGAGTGGTCTGCCTTAGAGTCTCTGGGTCTGTTCCCCAACTGCTGCTTGCAAGCTCGCTGAGGAGGTTGTTTCTAGTCGAGGCCTTTTGCTTTAGTTTTGTAATTTGCTCTTTGAATGTCAGAGACCGGTCAAGTGTGACTCCCAAGTAAACTGCTTGGGTGTGGTTTTCCAGTTCCATGTTGTCCCAGGTGATTTTCAGCTTTCTGATGGCATGTTAGTTCTTCAAGTGGAAGGCACAGACCTGTGTCTTGCTAGGGTTGGCGTTTAAGGGCAGTATATCCCACAGACACTGATCCAATTCTGAATATTGTCACATTCTGACAATTAATGGAATATTAGTGTATATATAAATGTATATAAGAGATTTTTTTTTCTCTCTCTCTCTCTCTCTCTTCCTTTTGAATGATGTGCCGACTTGAATGGCACTGAAGTTGATCACCTCCTGTCAAACTCTTCCAAGTTTTTTGGGTGATATGATGGTGCAATAGTTAGCACTGTTGTCTCAAAGCAAGAAGGTCCTTAGTTCACCACCACAGTTTACCACTTCCTCCTTCTGTCCACAGACATGCACCTTAATGGATTAACTGGTCAGTGTACATCATCCCTACAGGAGCTGTATGCAGGTTTGTGGCCAAAACTGGTACTGCAATCACATTCAAAATACTGTAGGGCATGGTATCCCTTCCCCCTCCCCCCAGACTAGAGGTTGCCAGATCCAGCATAAGCATCTACTACAAGGAGCCACCATGGTAAGCAACAAGTTGTACACTGTAAGTTTATCGTCTGTTAATTATGTTTATGCTTCATAAACATAAACTTCATAAAATGTTGTCACAGGGTAGTAACTAATTCAGTTCTATCAGAAAAGATCGAGACTACTGACAAATAACTAATGTTAGCAACAGAGGTCGCGTTAACGGAAAATACTCCAATTTTTTTCAAAGATGATGGAAAATTCTGAAGGCCGTCCATCATTTTGATGGATTCAAATACAGAAGGTAATCTACCAAATAAAGTTTTCACACAACACTGTGAACAGAACCTGCTCACAGGATTGCTGGTCTGTCTGTCCCATAACAGCATCCTACCTCTTTATAGCCCTACAGCGCCACTGTTCACAACTACGCTGAATACAACACCGCAGAGTCCTGCACCGGGTCATGTACCGGGCAGGAAACTTGCAAAAACATGCGGGGACGGCTAAAAAAAAAAAGAAGAAGAGGGGCACAGGTTAAATTAAACAAAATGCGGGTGGTAGTGGACGAGGTAGTGAAAAAATAATAGAAGATTCATGGAAGAAAATAATTTGCATTTAATGATGATGATCATCTAATTTGACCATGGTTGATCCCCAGCTGGTTTGTTTTTTTGTGACATGAGCATCACCTGTTTACATCCGGTCACAGACGTCATTGAGCAGCACATATTAAAGATTTATTGATGGCGTGCCTTTTAGCCAAAAATAAAACCCTTAAAAGTGAGTTACTGTGTAGACAGTGTGTTTAATCACGGGTCGGGTCAGGTTGTGGGTGCGACTACAGTTACTGCATCATGTTTTTGAACATTAAATACTACTAAATATTTCTCACTGTCATTCAAAATTTAATTTAAAATGATGGATAATGATGTGCTATGATGGAATTTTTATGACCTTGTCCATCAAAATGACAAACAATAAAAATGTCTGGTGCAACCTCTGGTTAGCAATGGTCATATTGGTCAACTTGTTCTTCAAGTGAATAGTCCACCAAATTCTACAGGTTACTACACTATGTGTAAAGACTGAAAGAAGACTCATTTGACTGATATAATGTCTCAGTTATGTTTCATATTGCCACATTGTGCAAATGGCGTCTCAGCATAATGCATTACTAATGTTAGCCATAACAAGTCACCGTTTTTGTTTCTCAAACTTTTAGAAAATTAGCAATGTCAGTGTCGGTCTTCAAATTCTTCTCTTCTCTGCCATCTTCATCTTTCAAAAGCATCTCCTATACATATCCTTGTTTTGTTTCTCACTTTGTCACAACATATTTGGGAACCATAACAAACCTTTTAGGTTAAGTAATGCCAGACATTTGTGATCAGAAATGTTCCTAGCTGTAGTTCAGTGAGAACTGGCAACCTGGATGCCGAAACACTGACTTTGTGATTGAGAGGTAGGTAATGGGTGGCTCATCAGGCCAAAACACAAAATGAAAATATAATGATAACTTGTGGGCTGCTACTTAGCTTTTCAAATGCAAATATTCTGGCTGGACTACTACTGTCAGTGATATCAGTATTTGAAATGAACATGATTCCTTAATGTCAGGTGACATATCAGGGCCATTTTATGATTACTTGGAATACATTCTTATATACAGCTCCTTTAAGTGTAAATGTGAGAGTGTGAATGGTTGTTCATCTGCATATGTTGGCTCTGTGATGAACTGGTGACACATCAGGGTGAACCCCAGTGTCGCCTGTTAGTAGCTGGGATAGACTCTACTATCCCTCTTAAGGACTAAACAGTTCAGAAAATGAATAAATGATCAAACTAACTAAAGTGCAGAGCTGCAACATAAGACCTCTGGGAGTCATCACCCTATTCCAGAGGAACTGGCCTCACTGTGGATGCAGAACTTGTACTAAGCTTAAAAAAAGCTCCCTCTGAGCCCTATGTGTGCATGTACCTGTTTTATACTACTGTATAGAGGGTATGCATGTGACGTCACTGCTAGCGGAAGTCACTGCGGTTACACCCACTGAGTGGCAGAAAGAGGGAGGTGAGTAGCAGCGTTGGCTTCAATACTGTCTAAGCTTAAGAACAATATTTAATAAAAAAGGGAGAAGAGCTGTTGTGCAACTGATTGTATGAACAGGTTTGAAAAGCAGTTGGAGCTATTGTTTTACAGGCACTGAAAGCCAAAGAAAAGAGAAGTAGATGGATCCACAAATCCAGGAAACCAAACCTAGATTTGTGGATCCCATTCGTGTCAGGTAACATTAATTATGCTGTATTTTTGGGTAAAATCATACCTTAAATTACGTATTGTTTTGGCTAATGTTACTTCTTAGTAAAGCTCTTGGTTTCATGATCAGATCTTTCATGGTTTTTGTCTTCATTTTGTGATTATGAACCTTGTGCTCCTACATGATTTGTAAACTAACTTAAACTGAAGCTAACCTAGTTTTTCAAATACACGGGTACTCCAGCATAAAGCTACGACAGCATATTAGGGCCACATGAGAAAATAAAAACACTTGTCACTCCGGGTATAAAGTCATATAATATCAATAAAAAACCCGTAATTTTAGGATAAAGTCGAATACAAAAAGAATCACAATGTTATGAGAATAAAGTAGTAGTTATAAAAAAAAAATTCATAAAACAAAAATGTCATTCGGTTATGACATTAAAGTCGTCATATTCCGACAATAAAGCCATAATATTACAAGAAGAATGTCGTAATTTAAAAACAGGTGGGAAAAATATCATAATTTACAAGAATACAATCGTACCCTGCTCGTACAAAGCAGTAGTATCTGTGCTGTATAAAGTACTTGATATTAACTAGATGTAAATATCCTCAGGACCAGTAGATCATGCATATATTCACTGGGGTCAGTCGACGGTCTACTGTAAATGGACTTTGGATCAGCTGGTTCTCTGCCTAATTTTGGACCCTGGTTGTCAGTAATGATGAAACCATGTATAATTTGTTTCAGGTAAAATAGCAATGACCCCTAACCTTGGAAGTCAGGATACGTGAATTTCGGGCACATGTCAATGTTCGTGGGCCAATGTTCTTTGGTAGCTCATACAGATCCATGTCGAGTCCAGTTGTCCTTAATTTAATTTCATATTTCACATTTTCCCGGTATCACTGTGTTTTAATGCCTATTACGCCCGTCATGTGTGAGCAGGTTGATTTTTGGCCACTCAGTCTGACTTAGAGGGGCATCACCTGGGGGGGAAGTGACAAATGTACATACCCTCTATACAAGTAGTCAAGGTATAAAAAAGGGTTATGTTGTTCAGTACAGAAAGTGTCATTTTATTCAGCGCAGTGATATAATTTGTTCCTACTGTGAAATTCAGGTTTTGCTGATAGGCAAAATAAAAATATAATTTTGGGAGAAAAGAAAAACAGTTTTCTTTACACACAAAACACCTACTAAAACCAAACCAAAACTGTGGCCCAAGAACCAAAGTACTGACTGAACTGTGGGTTACCTGTACCGTTGCACCCCTAATAAGTTGTGGGCAACATGAAAGCCATATAATGTAGATACTCGTGAAATAAGATGACCATTGACCATAGGCTACACATGGGTTCCCTAGCCTCACAAAAGCCAATTTAATCTTTGATGGTGGTAGATGTAGGTGCTGTGGTGGTGGAGGAGATGGCAGTCAAAGAGGTATGATCTGAAGCTGGAGGAAAAACAGTATCTGGGTGGAGCTGCTGCTGAAGTGGGAGGAGACTGAGTGGGTGTAGCTGTACCAGCTATGGCAGTGTCAAACCTGTTGAAGAACTGATTGAGTTCATTGTCTTTGTCCACATCACCCAGAGTTATCTGGATATTCTTTTTCTTGTACTCAGTGATGATATCAAAGCCCCTTCCACTCCTCTGATGTTGTTGTGCTGGAGCTTCCTTTCTGTTTTGTTTTTGTAGCCTTTCTTGCTTGCTTCAGTATTCTCTTTCAGCTCATGTTGCACTTATTAAGTCTTTCTCGACAACTCTTTTTAAATACGTCTTTTTTTCTGGTAGAGCATTGTTTAATATCATTGCTGATCCAGGGTTGTTACTGGGGAAATGGTATTCAGTCTTTGTAGTTGATTGGCATGTCCGTATGCACCCTACCTGTGTGGTGATTGTAGGTGGCACCGAGCAGAGCCTATAGTAGTGGGTGGTATGTGGGCACTCACACAACTTGTTTTGGGTCCAGTGGTTGCAGCGTTTGGTACATACATAATTTTGTATCGGTCATTTTAAAAGTAGCTAACAAACCCGAAAAAGTGTGTTCACTTTGGTTTAGACAATTGTGTGACATTGCACGTTTACGTTTATTCCTGTGGGTGGTCCTTAAGGCTGTCTCATTAGCTTGTATTGGAGGGGGGTCTACTGCACACACCATTTTTTAACCTATAGTCTGTATGGTAAAGGGAGAGCCTTGGGTGCAAATTTTTGTGCCCCAAACAGGAAACGCGTCACTTGACTAAAATGACCAAAAACATTTTTAAACTATACTTGAATACAGATGTGAGTTGTATCGTGTATAGCTTGTTTATTTAAATATTCATGTTTTTTAAAAATTATTTCACGTGATTCTTATCATCTTCCTCTTCATGTGAGACAGGCGGGACGGCACCCTAGCACCCTCTGTTGATGAGCCACCACTGTCAGTAATGCAATCAACCATTCTGTTAATGTCTGTACTGCCCCTTTCTGTTTCCATTAATACATTCCAATCAGTGCTTTCAAAGTAGTCTCTTAGAGCCTTAGTGTCCTCCGGTGTCCATTTCCTGACAGTTGCTGGTCGTTGCAGTTGTAGTTGTAGGTCTATGCACACAAGGTTTGTAACATGACTGTAGAAATACTTGGTTGTGGTCTGATCTGCCTAGTGGTGGTAAAGGAGTAGCTCTGTTAGCCTCTTTGACATAAGCATACAACAGATCAAGGTGTCCTTTTTTAAGTCAGTTAACAGGAGAGTGGCATGATTGAAATCACCAGATATTGCAATAAATGCATGAGGATGTTGGTTTTGTATCTTCAATAGCATCACATGCCATAGAAGCCACTGCTCTGGGTTGAATATCAGTAACAATGACAATGATGTGTAATAACTCCCTGGTACATAGTGAGGTCTGAGACCAACTGCTAACAGTTCAATGCCTTCACAGCAGATCATTTCCTTAACATTAATATGACTGAAGTTACACCATCTGTTGTTTACATATAGAATAAGTCCTTCTCCTTTCACCCTAACATTTGCTACATTTCTGTGTACCCAAATCATGGTGAATCCAGGCATATCCACAGAGGAGTCTGGAGTGTTGTTATTCAACCAACTTTCAGTAAAACACATGAGGCTGGACCCACGATAAACCCTTCTGTGCCTGATGGAACCAATATTCAAGTACAGCCAACTGCTTGTGCTACAGGATGCTTTATTTGTAATTTCAACATTTTGAGTATTTAGCTGTTGTCATTTGACTTTGAAGTGTGCCACTTTGGCATCTGTGTTATCTGCTCGATTACTTCTATCTTTATAATAATTTGTGCTTATAGGGTGAGTTTTTCCTCTCTGAGTCAGAGTTTCTTCGAGCAGCATCTTGACACCAAAGGAACTGCAGTTACCTGGGGGTGGTGGATGAGGTAGGCCACAGCCCACTTGAGCACCGTGGTGGTGGTTTCCACACCGGCTCCAAAGATGTCACCCACAGTCATGAGCAGGTGGTCATCACTAAGACCCACTGCCTCTGTACCAAACTCTGCTGTGTTGTTGTTTTCAGTGCTGCGCTGTGCTCTTAGCAAAGCATCCAGCAGGTCTCGCTGAACATGGTCACTGTAGTCTGCCTGCAATGAAGCACAAGTGCATTATATACATTACATACAATTAGCATACATATAGAGTAAGATCTGATGTGTTTGGACCACGTGCATAGAACAATAGGTCATTCTGGTGTTTGTGAACAGTTCCAGTATAAAAAGTTAGTGACATTATGTGGTTTAAAGGCAGAGCCAGCGGTGCCCATTGAATGATAATTATTGCATTTGTATAATTATTTTGCCCTCTGTACGATCAAAAATCCTGTGATATATGATAATTTGACCTCTTCATTATATGGCTAAGTTAATGTATTAGCAAACACTATCAGGATACAGATCCTGTGCGTACATAGTACGCATCATGTTATGTGCCTCTTTACAGCCAATCAACACACAATGTAGCCCATATTGATGTAAGACAGCATGGGGGACATGAAAAATAGAGAATCAGCATGGAAAAGGAGACAGAAGACTCGTGTCATGTAGCACTTAGAGAACAGGAAGAACAGGAAGTAGTTTGTGTCATTAGGTAACTTACATCGAGCAGACAAGAATTCCATGTGGGGTTCCCCAAGGCTCGATCCTTGGGCCTCTTCTGTTTAACATCTACATTCTCCCACTGGCACAAGTTATAAAGAACAACAATATTAGTTACCCTAGCAATGCAGATGACACACAGATCTATATTACAATGTCACCTGGAGACCAAGGCCCTGTACAGGCTCTAGGTAAATGCATTGAGGAGATTAATGACTGGATGTGCCACAACTTTCTTCAGCTGAACAGAAACAAAACTGAGGTAATTGTCCTTTGGAGCCAAAGAGAAACGACTGCAGGTCACCACAGAGCTTCATCTATAGACCTAAACACCAACCATGCCAGAAATCTGGGTGTAGTGATGGACTCAGACCTAAATTTTGAAAACACATCAAAGCAGTCACAAAATCAGCCTACTATCACCTAAGAACATCTCAGCTGGACCTGGGAAAAAACACTCCATGCATTCATTTCAGTCGGCTTGATTATTGTAATAGTGTCTTTACAGGTCTACTAAAAAATCCATTAGAAAACTGCAGCTCATTCAGACTCTGCTGCTAGAGTCCTCACTAAGACCAGAAAAGCGACCAACATTCATCAACTCTGAGGTCCTTACATTGGCTGCCTGTTCGTCAGAGGATAGACTTTAAAGTTCTGTTGCTGGTCTATAAAGCTCTGAATGGTTTAGGATCAAATACATCGTGACCTCCTGACCCAGTATGAACCTACCAGACCTCTCAGGTCATCTGATCCAGTCTGTTTTCAGTTCCCAGAGTCAGAACCAGACACGGAGAAGCTGCGTTCAGCTTCTATGCTCCACATGTCGGAACAAACGCCCAGAAAACTTCAGATCAGCTGAAACACTCAGTTTATTTAAATCCAGGTTAAAGACCTACCTGTTCTCAGCTGCATTGAATAGAGTTTTTATTCTTTAAGCTTAAAGTTTTTATCTGTTTAATATCTGCTTATCTGTTTTATCTATTCACTTAATTTTGTTTTGATTTGTTTGTTTTCTCATGCCTATACTTTATTGCTTCTGCTGTAATACTTTTATGTAAAGCACTTTAAATTGTCTTGTACATGAAATGTGCTATATAAATAAACCTGCCTTGCCTTGCCTAGCAGAAAGAGAAGCAGATTCACTCAAAAAGTTAGCAATATCACCCGCTGGTGAATGGGAAAAAGACCTCATTTTTACTGGGTGGTTAAAATCTGTTATTGGCATTAGCACTACAGCTCTCTGTCACTGATGCAACATGCAAATGGTGGCAGAGTTCACTGTTATGACAAATCATGCTAGGCCTAAAAAAAAAAAACATCAGGAGGAAAAGAACTGTCTGCACAGGTGTAACAGTCCAGAGTATACCCCTGTCCGTACCTGAGTTTAAAGCGGCCAAGGCTAGTTTATATGCCCCTGGGCCTGATTATACCCTCATGATATCAGTAATTGTTGAGTGATATACACAAGAATTACTTAATTTCCAACATTTATGGGAGTTTCCAACTTTGTCAGGTAAGTTAAGTGAGAAAGCTAACAGACTTAATCTTAAAACTCTAAACCAGGGGTGTCAAACCAAATCTGGCCCTGCCAAAGGTTCCACTCTGGCACTCTGGGTGAAAGTGCAAAAATTATTACTGAAAGATATCACACTTAAGGGTGTTCAAATCATTTTAGTTCAGGAGCCACATACAGACCATTGTGATCTGAAGTAAAATAATAGCATAATAGTCTATAAATAAAGACAAATACATTTTTTCTTGGTTTAATGTGGAAAAAATAACATATTACAAATTACCCTTTCTCAATAAAATGTAAATAAATACATAAATAAAACCAAATATGAACAACTTGAAATGTGCAATTTTAACAACATTCAGCCATTTTCTAAATGTTTTGTCCATTTATAGATCCACTGTTATCTGAAAGTTGTGTTAATAATAAGTTGAGCCATAATATTGTAGAAATTGTTCCTATTTTAGTTGCAAACTCCAAAATTTTAACAAAATTAAGCCTGTTACCAAATGTTTATGTAACAATATATGTAATGCACATGTATAAATGACAAGTTGAGGCATAATGTTGTTAAAATTGCACTTATGTTTCTTATGAAATTTCCTTTTTTTTCAGGTTGTTCACATCTTTTTTTGTGAAATGTAAATATTTTCACAATTTAATGGGGTTTTTTGCACAAAAACAAAGAGAAAAACTTGGAGTTGTCATTATTTACATGTTATTATGTTATTATTTTACTCGTTCGGCCTGCTTGAGATGAAATTGGGTGGAATCTTGAGCCTGGAAGAGACATCCCTGCTCTATACAATTACTTGTTTTACTTAAACCAGAAAGACATCAATCAAATAAAATAATGCTCAATTAATTTGACTGTTCATAATATAATAAAACTCATAATGTCCTGAAACTTTAAGTTCTAAAGCTCAGCAAGTCCTCCATACATATATGTTTAAAGTTAAACACTGATAACAACATAGAATTGAATGACTAGAGTATCTTATTTTCATTGTAATAAGTACAAACGAACATTAAAAAGTGCCATCCAATCTGTGCATCATAATAATAATATAATAATAATAATAATAATAATAATAATAAAAACATGCAACACAAATGTTTATGTCTTATTTTCAATGTCATGCACACAGGTGGGAGTGTTATGAAGGACTGTGTATGCATGTATCTCTGACCTGGTGTAAACAGGCCAAAGTATACCCCCCAGTCTGGGCAATCATTTTGATAGTTTAGCCAGGCCAGAGTATACTCCTCCAGGCCAGAATGTACTCCTCTTGAGGATATGACTGTATTTACAAAGTATATTTACTCACTTTTAATTACAGAGATGAAACATTTGGCGTGGGACATCAATTTATTTTCTTGGACTCATGTAACACTACACCACAACTACCACACCTACTGTTCTTCTTATGACAGTCTTTCAGAACACTCCCACCTGAGTGCATGATCTTGATAAGTGTGGCCTTAAAGCATTAGTAGCTCTTTAAGTTTGAACATTTGTATTTTAAGGAGGATTTACTAGTCTTAGAACTTGAAGTTTCAGGACGTTATGACGTTTATTATATCTTGAATGGTAAAATTAATTGAGCATTATGTCCAGATTACATTAGAATGTTTTGTTTTTTAATGTGCTTTTTTAATGAGTCAACACTACTTTGAAGTGTGATAGATCTCTTTGATCTTTGCAAGTCTAATATTTTAGTATTACTGATTGAAGTCTTTCTTGTTGAAGTAATAAAGTACGTTTTTAGAGTTTTAAGATTTAAGTCAGTTAGCTTTCTCACTTAATTTACCTGACCAAAAATGAAACCTCAGTAAAATGTTGAAAAATTAACTAATTCTTGTGTATATCACACAATACAACTGATATCATGGGGGTATAATCAGAATACAACACTGTATAATCTGGCCTACGATGCTTTAAACCACAGATATATTCTGGACAGGAGGTACACTTGGCCTGTTACAACCGGGATTAACAAAGTCAATAATATAATGTTGCAGAAGATGTTGGAAAAGGCCCAACTGAAAACAGAAACAGAACACATTATTACAATAAACGCCTCAGACCATCTAGTGGATGTTATAAAGTACATTTTCAATTATTCAAAAACTGCACAGAACCTCAGTTTTGACTGGACAAAGGCAAATGCAACAGCTAAGCATGACATTGTTGCTACTTCAAGAGTCTCTCAGAAATACTGAAAAGGGAAAAACTCTGCATTTTGATGGACAAGTGGAGATGTGATTTCTGTTACACCTTCCTTTCCATAAAAAAAGAAAAAAGAAAAAAAAAAGATTCATAGGTTGAGTTGTCCCTCACAACAATGTTTAATTTACAATGACATTTAATGATGACATTATTATTATTACATTATTACCTTTGTAAAAAAAAAAAAAAAAAGAAGAAGAAAAGAAAAAAGTATAATGTGTGTTTATGTGCATTCTGCAAAACTGTTCAAATTAAGATGTTTTATGTAGGAATTGTAAGATACTATGAAAGATTTGATTAGAACTGCAACCGATTAATTGATTAGGTGCTTGAAGCGAATGCAAAAATTCACGATTCGATTAATCGACTCGAAATGATTGAAGGGAAATATTCTATTGCAGTTTTCCTGAATTGAAGCTTCTTTGTGCGTCACAATAAGCGTCTGTGTGAAACACAACAGTGGAACCATTGTTTAACAGCAGAGAAATGAAGGAAACAAAGCTTTGATTCAGGAGAATTGTGGTTGAATGATTTTTTTTGGATCACTTTTGAGTCGATAATCATTTCAGCTCTAGATTCGATGAGCTTTTGTTTAGCTCATTGTATTAGCTAGTGCTATGAAATTAATGTAAAATGTTTATGGTGTGGTAAAAGTGTGGTAAAACATATTTCATATTTTGCCTAATAGATTACAATTTCAGAAGAAATGAGTGAAAAAAAACAACTTTTATTTATTGATTTATATATTTACATTCATTCATTTCCTGAACCCGTTTTATCCTCATTAGAGTTGTGGGGGTCACTGGAGCCTATCCCAGCTACTCATGGGTGAAGGCAGGATACAACCCTGGACATGTTGCCACTTCATCACAGGTCTGACATATAGAGACAATAATCACTCTCACATTCACACCTATAGGCAATTTAGATTAACCGATCAGTGCATGTCTTTGGATGGTGAAGGAAGCCGGGGTACCCGAAGAGAACCCAAAGCAGACACAGGCGATGAACATGCGAACTCCACAGAGAAAGGTCCCACCCCCATCGACTGGTGTTGGGATCGAACCCACACCCTTCTTGCTGCAAAGCACGAGCGCTATTCCACTGCACCACCTTGTCACCCTTATTATTTACATATATTCATTATTCTTCAATACTTTACCATTATTTTAACCTTACTACAGCTGTTTTGGTAACTTGCTTTGTGTTTGTTGCATTTATCTCTTAGAAACAGCAGCGTTACGAGTAATGAAGAGGGCACTTAACCTTGTGTTCATCATATTTCCTCTGCAGGAGTTGGTCTCGAACAGAAACACACTGCTTTAGAAGCTGCAGGTCAGCATTTGGAAAAATCCTGTCAGACAGCAGGCACAAGTCAGTCATTTTTTAACTGATGAAATGAGTAGCTTCTCAAGTTCTTAAGCTACAACAAAACAACAAATCAAAATCTTAAATCTAAGCCTTATCTAAAGTCAAGAGTAAGAAATCATGCACAGTTCCAATTTGGAAAATATACAACTCAGTTTAAGAATTTTTGATATACTAAAACATGAATAACCAAATGAAACATTTAAAAAAATCTCATAAATCCATAATTTATTTACAAAAGATCATAAAAAAATATTTAGGAAAAAAATAAGGTATCATTACATTTGATGGTAGCAACATGTATCCTAAAAGTTGGAATGAGGACGACTTAAAAAGGAAAAGCTGGATGAATATTTTGCAAATTGTTTGGGGTAATTGAGCAACATTAATGGCTGTTGTGGGACTGATTGTATGAAAGGGTTTGAAAAGCAGTTGGAGTACTTGGTGCTTGGTTTCCTGGATTTGTGGATCCATCTCCTTCTCTTTTCTTTGTCTTTCGGTGCCTGTAAACGATAGCTCCGGCTGTTTTTCAAACCCGGTCATACAATCAATGGCACAACAGCTCTTCCCATTTTCTATTAAATATTGTTATTAAGTTTAGACAGTATTGAAGCCAACGCTGCCACTCATCTCCGTCTTTCTGCCACTCAGTGGACGGATCTGCGGTGACTTCCACTAGCGGTGACGTCACGTGCATACCCTCTTCATGATACCTCGTATACCCATACACTCTACTACCAAACTGAATATGTTTCAAGAGGTTGTGCTTTTGTTTTTCTATTTGAAAGCTCAGTGCTCTGTACCTGTAACCAGGGGAAGATGTCCACCAGACTGTCCTTAGCCACAGTGTCCACAATGCCCTGACTGTAGTTCAGCATTGTTTCAAACTCTGGATCTCCTCTGCAATACGATGAGTTGAAGCAGAGAGAACAGATGACGTTGGTGACGGCTCGGGTCAACTCTGGTGACAGATCCAGGGCAAGACCGACCGCTGAGGCCTCTGACAGGATGGAGCACAGAGAATGGGCTTCTGCACAGACTGACCAGAGGACACAAAAACATATTCAGTTATCAGGAACACAGATTGCTTTATGGTAAACTGATGAGGAGACAGTCTAACCAAATACTATGGTCAAGTAAAAGTACTCTCACTTGTAGGGCTGAAACTAAAGACTATTTCTATAGTCGACTAGTCAGATTATGAACTGCAAAACCAAAAAAAAAAAAGGCTATTATGTTTTTTGCAGCAATAAAATAATTTCTTTCCCTTTAACAAGAACATTTGGTGCACAACAATTATGCAACATTCAAAAAATACTGCAGGAATAATAACATACTTTTTTTCCCTTAAAGGAGCCATATTTTGCTAAACCCACTTTTATTTGTCTCTGGTACATTTATTTGTGTATTTGGACCCCTGTAGTTCATAAAGTTTGAATTTGAACCCTCCAGGTGCTGCAAATCTATCTTTTTATTCATTTTGGCAAAAATCAAGTGGATTTCTACAACCTGTTTTAATTCCTGCTTAATTTATTACGTCTATACCTAGTTACGTCATGACATTTGCACATATAAGGTCAAGACTACCTATGAGCATTTCTCCAAGTACGCCATAATTGTTTGTCAGCAGCAGCAGTTGTAGTCCATACTGAAAGTATGTCCAAACTTTAATCTGATTACCTAAAATGTTCAGTTGTTGGTTGTATTAACAAACACAAGTGGCTGAACGGGACAGAAAGCACAGATAGCAACCTGGAGGGCGTGGGGTGTGAAGTGGCTCATTTGCATTTAAAGGGCCAGCGCTCAAAACAACCTTTTTCGTGTCATAACTCAGAAATAGGGTTGAAGATGGGCCTGTGGAGTTTAATTAATGAAGAAGTTAGACCCAAGCATAGCATTTACAGTTTATGTAGACCACAGGGAAATGTTTTAAAATGCATAATTCCATTTATAAAAGCAAAATATTATTCCTTTAAACAAAAATACATTTTTTGCAAAACAATTATAGTGTCTAACAAAGTTTGTTAAACAATCAAGTAAATACTCAAGAGTTGCAACCAGCAATAAAGTAAAACATTTTTCCTTAAAAGTGCATGTCACTAACGACCTGTTTGACAAATAAATTAGTCATCTACCAATTTTGCTGTCGACTATTTGTCAACTAGTTGACTTGTCATTGCAGCTCTAGCTACTTCACTAAAATAAGTATTCGAATAGACGTAAAAGTCTTCATCCAAATAATTACTTGAATTAGATTACAAAAGTATATTAAAAACACTTGATTAGGAAGTAACTGAATAAATAATAAGTGCAGACACAGTACTGTCTTTTCTCCCTCTACTTATTATTTCATATTCGTATGACATCATGTGGAATGGCATGAATCATTTCAGGATGACATGTTCTACGTCAGAAAAATTTAAAAAGCTGTTCATTTCATTTTCTTCTAAAGTCTGTGTTGTTTTTCGACAGGACTGGAGAATCAAACAACAGGTGCTGTGGATTCAACAACAATGGAGAAAAATTCCACTTCTTCTAATTCTCAGTTCCAAAATGAGAAAGTGTTAATAAAACAGGAAAGGCACACAGTAGCAAACATACCTCTGTCCAAAGGTACGCCTCTGTATGGGTTTATTGATATTAACGACATACATGTAAAGCTGAAGGGGCCAATCAGAGGAGGAAATATGGCATCAGATTTATATCATTAGTCGAGAAAACAGAACATGCTCACGCATAATTAATGTGCACAGAAACTGAGAGTTGTATGAGCTGCTGTGGGCAACACAGAAAACACCCGTAATCAATCCAAGTCTGCGCCCAGGAGTGGTTTGAAATGAAGGGGGCAGAATACTTGTTTCCTGTCAGAAAAAGTAAATTACAAGAGGCAAAACTTAATTATACAATTTTTACCCAGTGACCCAAAAAAAAAAATATGGCCATACTCCATGCCTACCACTTTCTGCTCTGGTCCAGTGGAGTTTGTGCCAAAAATTTTCATCACTGAGCGTCAGAGGGCCCAGGTTCAGCTCTTTATTTCCAGTTTGGGATTTAACTGCACTGGAAAAATGGAAATGTACCACTTCATGTTCAGCCATAGTGCAACTACCTGACTGATGGGAGATGAAAGCACAGCACCACTGACTAACAGCTCCTGTAGTTTACTTAGATTGCCCATATTGACCTCAAAGAACATATATGGGTGCAACCAAGATCCCTCGGTGTTATGATGATACCCATTAAAGGGATGAGTCCATAATGTGATGCAGACAACAAACACATAGAGCAGTGTTTCCCAACCTTTTTTGGCTCATGACCCCATTTTAACATCACAAATATCTGGTGATCCCAGACATTCAAAACAAGGACTTTTTTCTGGCCAAAATTAATTTGTTTTTGATCATGTAATAGTTTGTTATACTATGTTGCAAATAAACATTAATATGAGGTGACATTTAGTCTATATAATGTATATTATTATGGATGGAGGCAGAAAAGCCAGGTTGAGATTACTGCACAGAGTGAGAATTTTATTTTCCTTGGTCAGGATATGTACAGTCAGTCCAGCTTGTATTTACAAGGCTGACAATTAACACTGAACAAACAATAACTCAAACTATGAATTATGAAAGAGCTGCAGCATCTTAAATCGACCACAATGAACATTTGAAAGACAAACAGTACCACAGTGCTTCAGCTTCAGAGTTTGTCATGTCTTTGCTGGATTGGGATCACTGTCAACACACCATATATATATGTCACAGTAGAGACTGAAATCCAGTAGGATTCCTAATCCTACTAGGACAGATAGGAATTTTAGTTTGTCCTAGGACAAACTGAAATCCTACAAGAAATTAGGATTTGTAATCCTACTAGGACAGATAGGAATTTTAGTTTGTCCGAGGACAAACTACAATTCCTATCTGTCCTAGTAGGATTAGGAATCCTACTGGATTTCAATCTCTACTCTGACACGTATATACGTTTTAAGTACATCGGTGTTGGGTCCAACTCTGCAGTGGAGATATGGCAGTGGAGCGAGACGAGTGAGAGGATGTTTTTGTAACCCCCCTTCTCTGGTGGAAACACGCCTAATGACTCCAAGTATTGGTAGGAGGGGATAAAAACAATCACTAGTTGCCATGACAACTTTATAGCCCAAAGACTCTCTCTCATACTCTGAATCAGTTCTTCACTCATTTTGATCAGTAAAACAAACATCTATCTTGCACCAATACAGAGGGACCACCTGGAAAAGCTCTAATGCCACATTTCCACTACATGGTACCGGCTTGACTCAACCGGACTTGACTCGACTCAGCACAGCCTTTTTGCATTTCCATTATGTGAAAGAACCTGAAATCTGGTACCCAGTACTAGTGTTTTTGGTATTTGCTCCACCGAGGTTCCAAAATGGGGGAAGAGCAGGGCTAGACTGAGACTCATTTTCATCCCTGGAGTTTCATACCTCAGACCGGCCCACTTCAGATCACGACCAATTATTATTAAAATCATGGAATTATAACCTTACGTGTTAGGCCTACACACTGTTCTGCAAAGCCTTGTAATTCAGTGTATTTTCTAAAATATTTCCAATTCAGCGCAAGTAAAGGTTGCTTCACAATGTGGATTTATTTCAACAGTGAATGCACATCGACATCTCCAACATTATTATTCCTCACAACACAACAACAGAATCTATATTTTTATTCTTATAAGTGTTAACATTTTTCAAACCTTTAAAATGTTTGAAATGAAATAAAAGAATATATAAAAATATTAAATAAAAAAATAATTTTAAAAAAATAAAGCTTGCTGCACTTTATAATAACTATCATTTTTGTATCCTCTGCAACAAAAGATTTCCATCACAACTTACTTGCGGTTTGTTCCATCTTTGCTATTGAAAACTTTTGGTATAGTGATATTAGGGGTTTGATGAGGATGATAAGAAAAGCATGTATGTATATCCTGTGACTGAGGGCGAGCAAAGCAATCAAAGCTAACAACAGACTCATCTTCATCTGTCTCATTTCTGACTAGTGGTTCAGGGTTGTGCTGCTGAGCTGCTCCTCTGTCATCAGTAGACTCTGCTCTCCCTTTCACACTTTCTCCAGTTTCCCTAGACTCACCTGCACCTGTATCACAATAAAAAATAATATCTACAGACATTTTGACTTACTTAACCAATTAAGATATTTACATTGGCAAAATATGCTAGCTTATTTTATATTACTTTATGCTATTGCCTTTCAATTGTGGGCTTTGTGTATTTACTGTCTCACTTTTAATGATCAAAAATAAAACAGGTCAGGACTATTGTTTGTATAGAAAGTGGTTTTACTGGAACTAATACTTGCTTGTTCACACAATCTGTTCCAACAGCTCACCTTTTCCCTCCATACTGACAGGAGCAAACCCCTCATGACTACTGGCTCCTGGCTCTGCTTCTGACACTAAATCACATTTTAAAAATGGTCGTAATTCTCAGCACAAATCTTCTATTTTGCAAAGCCTTGGTGTCAGTTTCGTTAATGTAGTTCTGAATCATCTAGCATCTCAGAGCACCTTTCATATTGAACAGGCCTACACCATACTCTTCATTGTAGCCTATTTATTCTAATAATCTTCACTTAATGAGCAGTCCTACCTGCCCACTCTGGACTTGTGGGCTCATGGCTAGTGTCTGGTGCTGTTTCTGCTTTCTGACTCTGAGGAGCTACAAGACAAAGTTTCCCAGTTATGTGGCATCGCATCCAGTGACGTGCAGTCAGAGGAGGAAGGGGAGGCAGAGCCTCCCTTGTCAATCTTGAAAAGAAAAAAAAACTTGACTATAAAATATAATAAATGTTGATAGTTGTCAGCTGGTATGTCCTATAAACTCATTTTCTGTTCAAATCCAATATTGTTATTATTATTATTATTATTTTGTCAATTAGAATAGCAGAATTTTCACATGCTCCATTCAAATACAGGGAGGAGATGTGTTGTGAGGCAGCGCTGTGCTGTGCCTCCCGGAGAACTGTCTACTCCCCTCATGAACTCTGCTGGTGCCCGATGAAAATATTGTGTCGCTGTCCCTCTGTATATCGCAGTTAAAATCCACTGCACGTCACTGGTCGCATCATACTATTATTTAAATTGCATAACATTATGTTACACAATGCCCCACAATTCATTGACTCGATAATTAACTGGCTTGAAAGGTGGTTTACCCATTTCATCATCCTCATTAGTTGTTTCCAACTGGGAGGTTGTTTTCGTGAAAAAGTTGCCAATTTTGGTACATTTGGCTGCGTTTCCTTCCAGAGCATTCCTCTTGTTAATTCTTGCCTTCTCTGCGCCACCCTTGCTCTTTGTATTATCCATGTTTCAAACAGCAAACACAGCTGACCATCCACATAGCCTACAGAGCACAGATCGTATATGCTACACAGCTACAGTATAGAGCTAACTACGTGATCAACCCAGTGCTATGACTGACCCCCCCCCCAAAAAAAAACCCAAAACAAAACATTCATTTATTTTTATTTTTAATTTTTAAAAAAAATTTTTAAGTGAACTCCGGCCCTCGCGGCCTAAATATTATACCAGCCCACCGGGAATTGTCCCGGTCCTCCCGATTAGCCAGTCCGGGCCTGGGGAAGAGATACTAAAGTGACATGTAATCACTGCAGACCACTGATTGGTCAGAGAGTTGTCTCTCTGTCATTGCGTCATCAGTGTGCCACCCGCCATTTAAAAAAAACAGATTCAGAAGTTGACAGTAAATGTTCTGGTAGGTTAGTCCACATGATGGTGGCTACACTGTGGTCGGTCGAAGAGGTTCAGACATTTCTGTCCTTTTATCAGCAACTCTCTGAGCAGACATCACGGAAGTTATGTGCTGCATTGCTGTGATGTCCAGGTACTCTAAACTTGGTAGTATCTTGTAATGGAAACAGTCTCCAAGAATAGTATCTGGAACCTGAATCAAATCAAGTCAGTTCCATGCAGTGGAAACATGACACAACTTCAGCAGATCCATCCCGTGCAGAGTGAATATTCAGAGAATGGCAGGGCTGGATGGGGTCTCTGTAGACCAGCTAACGGGGGATTTACTACCATTTTCAACCTCTTGTTAGAACAGCTTGTTATTCTTTCATGCATCCATCCAACCACCATTGTCCCTGCACCAAGATGACTACAGTGAACTGTCTGTATGATTACTGTTCCGTCGCTTTAACCCTATTGTCACAAACTGCTTCGAGAGATTAGTTCTGTCTCACATTAAAGTTGTCACTCCTGTTGATCTTGACTGGTACCAGGTTGCAAGCTGATCAGACAAATCAACAGATGATGCTGCCATAACAGTCCTATATTCAGCCTTTACACACCTGAGTCATGACAACACCTATGTAGTGCTGAGACAGTTAAACTAATCAACTCAAACTCTGTTCTCAATCCTTTCCTCTCCTCTTTCCTCACACATGACTATTTCTCTTAAACCATTGTAAAATGTAAAATTTACGACACCATTTTAGGGCTGATCACTGACAACAACATGACAGGTTTAATGAAATGTTTAATAAAGGATAACTACATTTCTTGTGTAGTTGTACTCACTGATCTTCTCAATGGAGGCAGAGCCTTCTCCAAACATGCACAGAGCTCCATGGACTATTTTCCTGTGGAACCTCCATGTAGGACTGTAGTCTCCAAAGGCAATGTCCTTCCCATCTCTAGTCAAAGTGTCAGTGGTCACCTTCATTCAGTCAAAGGACAAATACAACTGTAAGTAACATATCACAAATTCTTGCTCATAAAATGCAAAACACATTTTTAATATTTTTTTTTAAATTAAAATACATGTTTTACACAGTTAAACACTGAAAATGGAATAGTCTGAAGTATAGCTCTGAATCATGTTCAGCCTCTACCTCAACAACTCTAGCAAAATACAATATATACAAATATATTTGAAAAATGAATTATTTGTGTATTTATTTCGCATAATGGTGAATAGTATTGAAAAAGTGATAAAGCAGATTTTCCGTTTCAGGAGACGGAGATGGTTTTATCGATGCCAAAAAGTAATTTTCAGTGTCCTGACTAGGTATGTATCAAATATGAACCGTTTGGGGAATACATACACTATCAAAGTTGATTCTGTAATGGAAACGGATTGGTGTAAATTTGCACCAGTTGACCTCAAGGAGATAAATTACTGCAATAAGTGGAAGGGTCTTATCTCTTTTTTTGTGGGACAGTGTACATTATTATACATTTTGATTAATCATATTGTTTCATCTTGAGACTGAAGGGTGTAATAATCTGTTATGAAATCACATTAAAATCACATTATTAATGTTTCAATATTTTTGTTCACAGATTTTCTTCTGTGAACAACAAAACATTTGAACAAATCCATCAAGACTGATGGTCTGATTTCTGCTAAATAAGGCTTTATATTAAATGCAAATTTAACCTGCAAAGGCCCAAACATCCACAGTCGAACTAAATTATCTATTGATCTAAAATATTTACAAACTTCTGATCCACTAATCCTATCAATGCATGTAAATAATAGGTGTAAAATGCAGTTTGTCATCCTTTCATGGTCATCAGATATGACCCATTTAGATGTTCAGAGGCTCCATAGTGAATGTGGAAACACTGTCATCCTCTACAATATTTATTCACCAGTAAATCCCACAGAGTTTGATAAATGACAGTGGATGGACACACTTGTTTTATGTTCACTTAATGATATATTTTATGGTCACCTAAGAAAGGTTAAATACAGAGAATAGTTCATTTGAAAATCAACACAAAAATACCCCTGGGTCTTTACGGGTTAAAGGTATACCATATGATGTGGCATTTTTACACTTTTCTTTTGTCATCTTAAAATGCTCCTAATAAGTGTGTGTCAAACTAAAATGTAAAAGAAATCCACCAGGTACTGAAACTCAAAAATGTTTAATTCGCATATATTTCTAATAAAAATCTGACCAATCATTTTAGTCGGTCCGAATGAAATAATTGGCCGAACCTGACTGAGCCTCCAGTCAATCATCCATTACGGTCATCCAGCATGCGATCCACTATCGCCACCACACATCCGATATGTGTCCCTCTGAATTTGACGCTTCACTCGCGTTGTGTCGCTGACCACAGTCTACTGTCTAGGACAGGGGTCACCAACCCTGGTCCTCAAGGGCTACTATCCTGCATGTTTTAGATGTGTCTCTCTTCCAGCACACCTGACGGTCGTTATCAGACTTCTGCAGAGCTTGATGATAGGCTTATCATTTGAATCAGGTGTGCTGGAAGAGGGACACATCTAAAACATGCAGGATAGTAGCCCTCGAGGACCAGGATTGGTGACCCCTGGTCTAGGATGTGTTTAGATAGAACTCAAATACACATGTGGAAGAGAAAAAACGGATTTATGAACAGAAACGACAACTGAGGGGAACAAACGAGAGTCTGATGAATGAAGGATGGGGATAAAAGTCCAGAAGTCAGCTGTGCTGGACTAAACAGGTCTGCATAAAGCTCAGCTTTTCTGACGGTGGGACTCATACAGGTACATGTACATGGTGTCACACAATGTAAGATGATGTAGGATGATAATTGTATGGACTATGAAACCTCAAATGTCCATGGAAAATTCGCGGAGGCAACGCGTTCACAGTGCGCGCGCCCATCCCTTGGGCACTGCAGTGAAGACACTGACCCAGTACTGCACAGACCAGGTCTACTGATGGAACAGGAGCCGCGGGCCCGCAGCAGGTGGATGGTGCATCTGATCACTGAGGGAGGGGTCCGCGGACACGCCAAAATGGACCGGACCGCCGCCTCTGCTTCCTCCTCCGTTTCCATCGCGCATCAGATGAGAGGAGGAGAGAGGAGGAGGAGCCTCAGAGCTCAGGCAGAGGGAAGGGGGCGGGGCTTTGGAGGGAGGCGGGTTGTTCATGTTCAAACTTTTATTAAGTGCTGTGAGAAATGCCACATCGGTAGGTATAGCTTTAATTTCAAAACCATCAAGTCCACTCTTAGACATCAGCTCCAGAGGCAATAATGTGTTGTCCAATGAAAGTATTAATAGACAACAATAAATATGTTCCGGAGTCAGGAACACAGTCAATTTCCACAATAGTCCCCAATGGAAAGAAAAAAAAACACAAGACACTCATTTAGATTTGAATAATGAGTCTTTAACTGTTCTTTGATGCATGTTGCCCTTGGCTGTGTATAGTCAGTGTGTGGCTGTGAAATCATGGTGTTTGGTTTATATCAGACCATAGAATGTAAACAGCGTATATTTCACCACAGCTGAAAAGTTGCTGTGAGGAGAGAGAGAGAGAGGGTATGAATGAATCACAGAGATAAAACTTTCCGAAACCCAAATACACAACTCTAGCACCAGTGTTTCCAACTCCTCAGTAGTGGAAGTATCTATTCTCTGTCCTAAAATTCACTAGAAGTTGCTAAATGACATCATCCCCTAATTTGCACAATTGTAAATGTCCATGTAATTGTAATGAACAATGTAGGAGAGAGGAATAACATTATGTTAGAGACTAAAAGTGAATATAAAAACACCCTAAATATGCTAAGAATTACAAATGAACTATACTCTGTCAGTTCTTGTTTATTTATTTATTTATTTATTTATTTATTTTATTGTCCCAATTTCAACCCTCCACTTTTATCCGGACTTGGACTAAAGTGACCCAAAAGAGTCACTCTGGAGGAGTTGCTTAGGTTAGTTATTTGTTTGTTTGTTTAATTTTAATTTTCTTCAGTTTGGTTTAGTTTTTAACCTTACAGTCCACTTGGGAGCTCTGTCTTCATTTCATGATTTAAATGGACCAAAAAGAGACAATTGTAAAAACTGTCAATGTCAGTGGGAGTGATTTATATTCAGTTCAGTGAATTGTTTTACACAAAGAATGATACATAATTAACTATGAATTATATATAACACCACCCATTATCTGCCACAGAACAGAATAGGACATAACATAAGTTATGTTAACTTGCACATTCTGTTTGTCTTAAAGCCAGCAGTTACAGTTAAGGAACAGCTAGTATGAATAGATCAACTCACAGTTCTGGGTCTTCCAGCAAATGTCTTTCCCTTCTTCAGCAGGACTTCTTTGGCATGAATGTGCTGGTTGACGATGATGACGCTGTGGGAGCCCATCATCAGAGAGTATGTCTGGCCATATTTCCTTTGCAGTTCCTTAAAAAGTACATGAGGAGGGTCAGAGCTATGCAGGCTGAGTAAACTTCCAATGAGGGGAAGAGCTGGGAGACAAGGAGGCTCCTGGGGGCCACGAGGGGCCATCTTGAGTAAGGCTGACAAAGCTAAACCCACAAGCACAAACATACAAAGACACAAAACCCAAGGCATGGTTGCAGTAGTTGGTTCTTGACAGAGAGCTTCAGACTGAAGGAAGGCCCTCAGCTGCAGCAGCACCACATTTTATCCACCTCCTTCAATGCCAAAGCCTTGACACTGAATATTTTAGCCTGTGCTAATTCAAATAAGATAAGCTTGAACTTGATTCATTATTGAATCCTAGCATAAAATGATTATGATTTACTAGTCCATAATTATGGATGTGGGCAGCATATAAATGTAATACTTAATTCATGTTTGACCAGTGGTAAAATAAAACTCATCATGGCAATCAGTTTAGTGGAAGTTAACATCAAGAATATTTTCAGTAAAATGTGTTAGTTCTACACTATTAGATATTGTTGTTGCAGGTACAATTATAGGATAAAAACTTTGCTATTATTCCAAACAGCTGGAGTAAAGCTTGTCAAACCATACAATATTTAAGACATATTTAGAGGTAAATATAAAATAAAGATATGAATCAAAAAGGAAAAGATCTGGACTTAAATGCCATTTTCCACCTTCATTATACTGAACTCTATCTATCTATCTATCTATCTATCTATCTATCTATCTATCTATCTATCTATCTATCTATCTATCTATCTATCTATCTATCTATCTATCTATCTATCTGTCCGTCCGTCCGTCCGTCCGTCCATCCGTGTAATAAAAAAAAATTAAAAAATAAATAAAGGAATAAAATAAAGGAATAGCTATTCTAGTGACTGGTCAGAGAATGGAAAAGAGAGACAACAGGATTTGTGTGGACAAGTAGAAACAAACCAGTAGAGGGCGGTAGTAAGACATGGGTTTAGTCGCCATAAAAAGAAGAAGAACGAGAAGGTGAAAAATCAAAGGAAGAAGGAGGAGGAGGAAGTAACTTGTCTGTTTGTTATCCGTATGGTCTTGCTCATATCCGGTCCAAACAGAACATGTCTTCATCGGAGAGTCATCCGCGGTTCGGCCAGTCCGTCAAGGGTTTATTATCCGACAAAGTGGGTTCGTGTAGTGGGGACGTGATCGCTCTGACCCGCCAGGTTCTCAAAGGCTCCCGCAGTCAGGAGGTAAAACTGATCTTATATATGAAACTGCACTGTTAGATGGAAACTGATAATACTGTCAGATTTATTTATGCGTGTATGGGCTAGAGCCAGACAGAAACAACATAGAAATAAGCATGATATATTAAGTAACAGACATGAAATGAATGCAATGTGTTTAGTGTCGTATATGGATAAGAACTGCAGCAGAACCAGGACGAGCTGAAACAACAACCACAAAAAGTATAAAAGTAAAAGGATATATATTTTTTTTTAAAAAAAATCGATATAGAAATAACAATAACAATAGCAGCATCAAAATATAAAAACATCTAGAGATATAAGCAAGTCAAATGACAGGTACAAACAATATGTGCACTGAAGATGGAACTAACATACAACTGAAAAAAATAAAGACAAATATTTCAAATGTTTGTGTGAAAGTTAAAAGTTCAAAAGAGTAAGTGATAGTTCCGATGTAGAAAAGTGAGCATATAGACATTTTCTGCCTTTATGTCCTCATCTCCTCTGAGCTATGCTCCATCTTGTTTGTGTTGATCCTAGCGTCACGTGCGACACAATAAGCGACCGTGTGAAACACAACAGCGGAACCATTGTTTAGCAGCAGTGAAATTAAGGAAATGAAGTTTTGATACTGGAAAACTGTAGCTGAAGAATTTTTTGAACGATTCAAGTCGATTAATTGTTTCAGCTCTAGCCATTGGTCAAATGTTTCTACAACTTAGGCACAGCATAGTGAAATTGCCCAATTGATAAGAGCATGTTTTCCAGTGAATGTGAAAGGAAAATTGCTGCCATGTGAAAATGACCTATTGTCTAATTTAGCTTCTCAGTCAAGCAGCAAGAAACATGGTGATTCAAGAGGATGCCATCCTGCACTCTGAAGATGTAAGTGCATAGTAAATACAGCCACAAGCTGTGAAGACTGGGGTTTGAGAAAACTCTATCATACATACACATTTTGGAGGTATTTTAATATAAACACACTGTGCATGTTAAAATGATGCCAGGTACAGTCAGGTTCAAAAGTGATACAGATGATGTCATTTTGCTTCTGTACCATGGAGGATCTGAAACAAACACTAAATAGTTGTGATTGAAGTGTAAACTTTCAGCTTTGATTGATTGATTGTTTGATGTATTTATTTCGAATATGAATGTCAAAACAGAAGAAAATAGATAAAC